>NC_056726.1:636458754-636548754 GCF_019279795.1 Protopterus annectens | reverse complement strand
TTTTTAAATGGTACCATGTGATTGTTTGCATCCACCTGAGGTACCACCAAGGCAAGCAGATGGGACCTCGGTTTAGCATCTCATCCAAACGTCAGGACACTAAGGAGTGCAGTGTCCCCTAAGGCTGCACTATATACCTCATAACGTCTTAACACAAGAAATCTGGACAAAGACAAAAACAATGGGGCAAAGGCCCAAAATAGGGACAATTTTAAGTATTGCTCTTATTAAGTTGGAAAGTAGCTAGAATAAAAGCTTTTGTGTTTGCATGCATTTTTTGAAGGATATAATGTCTGAATCTCGAATGATTGTCATTATTTAGTGACTTCAGTACTCAATAATTAGTGAGAAAACCACAAATTTTATGAAGAACCAACCAATAATATGAGTCAAAAATCTCAACATTCTGCGAAAGTCTGGACAGTTGAAAGGTATACTGCACTGCACTGTTAGTACGTAAATCACCTGGAGTGGGAACAGAACTCACATCCTTCTGTTGTTCCAGTATGAAAACAAGTGTGCAACTGACACTGCTAGATTCTGCAGTAAGAAAATAATATTATACTGAGATAAATGATAAACTTGCTTTTGGCATGGCTGTTTCTTACTGACTTGGAAAACTATGCACAATTTGTCTGAAGACCTAGACACTGCCAGGAGGAGTTATGGCAGATATAAGGGAATGCATTTGATTTGAAACTCCTCTTAAATGATAAAAACAGTGTTCTGAAAAAAAAAGATTATTTACGTTTGTTTCTAAAGATCAAGTGTTCTAAGCTCAGTACCACTAACTTTATATATCTGTTTTATTTGTGAGTTAATATTCAATGGCCATCACACTATATTCTCTCAATCTTAGGAGCAATGCTTTTTCGTATTAATACTACTACTGCTAATTATAATAATAATAGTGATAATGTAATACTCGTTTTAATTTATGCCTAACAGACCACAAAGACTGAGAAGATAAAAGCCCGAGCAAAGAAACAATATCTAATGCATTATCATAAGCAGCAAGTACATAAGCAGGACAAGATGACCAGTAATCAGGCAGTCTAACATGATAGATCAGCCACAACAGCAAAACTATCAGAAATGAAAAACAATGATGTCACAATCAGCAGAGCAAAGGCAACCGAGATAAGAACATTGTAATGTATAAACGATCTAATAAAATGTATAACAAAGACTCATTCTCAGTAGCTCATCAGTCTACAATAAATGCTGATGCAGTTATGAATATTTGCGCTTTTTGTTGTAGTCAAAATAAAGATGTCTCATTCATGGCAATGCTTCCTCTACCCATATAAAGTGTCTGCTGCAAATGCTCACATGCTTGTAACTCACAACACTCTTACTGTCACATACTCAAATTGGCAAGTGCTCTAACCCCCCACTAGCCTGATCTTACTTAACTACCTAGCCCTCCAACCACCTGACCTTATGAAACTGTGGAGCCCAACAAAAATCCTAACTTCAATATGAAAATTACCACCCAGCTCCTAACACCTTAACTCTAAAACTCCACTCCACTCCCCCAAATTGAAAATCCTCCATTGCTCTCTAAATCTAAAATATCACTTCTGCTTTCTAACCCTAAAATCCCTGATCACTCCCTAAACCTAAAACTCCACCCTACCTCTCTAAATCAAAATTCCCCAATCGCTCCCTAAATATAAACTTCCCTCCCACACCCTCAATCTAAACTCCTCTGCTGTTCCTTAACCCTAAACCCCCTCCTACTGCCAACCTCTAAACTTTCACTCCTACTCCATAAACCAAAGTCCCCTTGTCAGTCATGTCCTAATCTTCACTCTCACCCCTTCCCACTTCCACCCCACAGCTGCTGCATTTACCTCAGTTCACCTTGAGCAATGTGTTCAGGTAAGGTATGGCAGCTTTTTTCTGAACTCATGTTCAACTTTGCCTTTTTTCCTGAACTCATATTTGACTTTGAGCCTAAAAAGAGACAAGTCACAAGCTAAGTCCCTGAGAGATCTGCCCAGGAACTGCTCCTGTTTTGCATTTACTTCTCTGAATTCAAAGCCAATATCAAGAGCCTCTGGCTGACCAAATTTGCATATGATTGCAAATTAGGAGCAGTCCCAGAATCCCTCACCAACACTAATGCTCACCAGGAAGGGCTGACACAGATAAATAACTTGTGTCAGAGCCATGGACTAAAACTAAATGCTAGCAAATGCATAATAATATTCTTTGGGAAATCAACTACCCCTGATGATTATCATACTGACAACATATCCCTAAGAGATGACCCAGTAGTCAGGGATTTGAGAACACACATAGACAGTAATCTAGCCTTTGACCATCACATGTCTAGAGTAGTGAGGAAACATTCTATGCAGAGCAACATATAAACAAAGGCATAGCATATGGGTCCAAGGAAATTATTATTCCACTGTATTCAGCATTCAACATACCTGTCATTGAGTAAAATGCACAATTGGGTATGTGCCTAACCAGTCTCATCTAACAATTAGAACATCAACATAGGTTCTTCACTAAAAGAATACATGGCATAAGTAACATGTTCTGTGCAGACTGCCTTAAACCCTATCTCTGTATTCTGTCTCCTGCAGGTTGTTGAGGAGACATCTATGCCTGGCATAAAAAGCATTATCAGACCTCATTCTGATGGACCTCCTGCATATCCATAAAACAAATAGCATCAGAATTATCTGTTCTAAAGTCTTAAACCTTGCCTGTCATATAAATAGGACCTACAGGAGAGATAAGTATGTATCCCAGAGACTACTCCTTTTCTGGAATAGACTCCTCATCCATGTGAAGCAGAGTTCCTCCCTAAACCAATTTAAGAGTAACTTGGACAATTGGATGGGGAAAAGGAAATCCATCCCTGGTTTGGCACCTATGTCTCTAATGCACACAGGCAGCCTGTAAATGGTTAATCTTCCAGGCCCCTGCTTGTAAATGTTTAATCTCCCAAGTCCCTGCTTACACTTATCAAGGGTAGCAGAACTTGTCAGAGATTAGGGATACATGGCTAGGCTTAAAAAGGCCCCTATGGTCATTAGCCTAGTAAACACCTATGAACCTATGAAGTAGCAGCATGCATGATCTACAAAATTCTCAAGTCCTTGGTTTCAAGACAGTGGCTTTCAAGCATTTGGGTATCAAGCACTTGGAATAGAACCTATAAAGTTCTAGTCCATGTGCTTGCCTGCTAGTAGCTTGGAATAAACTAGCTGAGAAAGGCAAGTGCTCTAACTCCACTAGCCCAATCTTACCTAACTACCTAGCCCTCCCAGCACCCGACCCTATGAAAGTGTATAGCCCTACTACAGACGTAATTCTAACCATAAAACTCCCAGCTATTTCCTCATCTGAGTCCTCACTCTGTATCCCTAACACTCCATTCCCCTTCCCTAAATGTAAACTCCCTGATAATTATCTAAACCTAAAACTTCACTTCCTCTCCCTAACCCTAAAGCCCCTGACTTCTCACTAAACTCAAATTGCAAAATTATGTAAATATAAACTCAACTCCCGCTCCCTAAACCTAAATTCCCCTGCCATTCCCTAACCCTAAAACTCTCCTTCCATTCCTTAGACCTAAATCCCCTTCTTGATTGCTGCCCTAATGTACACTCCCACCCCTTTCCACATTCTCTCCATGGCTGCCACACTTACCTTCCTCAAACTCGAATAATGTGTTTAAGTGAAGTAAGTCAGATGCTTGCTCGATCTCATATTTGAGTTTGAGCACAAGTTGCAGTCTGTACAAGCTACGAAGATGCTCAATTCCCTGGCTGTGAGACAGCAGTCTTTGAGCACTTTGGATTTGAGCGGTTGCAGGAAAACCCCTTATGAAGCTGCCGAGTATCTTTAATATAATTTTGCACAATTTTGAGTGCTATAACCACATTACCCCCACCCACAGTGACCCACTCTGTGGTTTATGTTTACTTGGTACCCTAGAACTCAGTAAATTATTTCCAGTCATACACAATATCTGTAAGACACTTTGTGTTTTATATCCTACATATTTGTCTGATTTATGCCTTCTAGGATATAGTGAATATGCATACTATATATTTTTTTGTTTTACCTTCATAAAAGTTGAACCAACCTAGATAACTTGCCCTTTGTATAACCTTCATTGCAGACCTAGAGTTGCAAGCACATACAATGGCAGTATTTCAAAACTAACACTTCTCATTGTATACCATAATTTTGTGCTTACCACATAAACACAGGCAATGCAACAAACTTGTGCTGTAAAGTAATTCTATTAATCATCCCCTTATTGCTTCTGTAGCAGTTGAGCAGAGTTGCAAATTGAGGGGCTAATAAATTTGCCTGTGAATCAGTATGTTGATTGATGTAAATGGTTACCATAGCTACTGTACAGGTAAACAAAAAAACAGCAACTCATTAGTCTTTTGTTTTTTTACCCTGGTAACCCTGCCTCCTTCTGATGATTATTCCAAAATGTTCAGTGCCTATCAGTCCTGACAGCAAGTATGTTTACTAAATGTTAAAAAGATTTGATAAATGGGAACAAAGTAATTAAATGTGACAGTTTGGGCTAAGCACTGTAAAGTGGCAATGTGTCATCCTGAATATGTTTTCTAAGTAATAGTTTTTAGGTATTAATATGCATTATTATCCTATTCTTGCCTGTCTTTTCTTGTACTTTGTATTTTGATATGGGTTTTACTTCTTAGTTAAAGACTAACGCATATAATCACAGATGCTCTTTTTTATTAAGAGCTCAGTAAAAGATCCTTGTTTAGATGTATCTCACTTGTTTACCTTTGGTTGTATCTACAGTTACTCTACTATAAATAACCTTCACCCTGTGCTGTATTGCAGACGTAATATTGGGATAACCTGAAACACTTTAATTTTGTGTAATTACTGTGAGCATTGTATTATCTTAGTTTCTTTAATTCTTATTCCATATCTTATACTAAGTTGCTTAAATATATATCATGGGGCAACATATTGAAACATATCATTATGTAAAAAGTCCTTCTAGAAATGATTAGGCTATAAAATCATGTCCAGCAATCAATGATTCAGTGAGCAATGTTTGCTGTCCTTTTCCTTTACAGTTTGAACTATCACTCAGTATAGGCAGCATAAGCCACAACTGTTTGCTTCATTCCCTCTTTGGTGCAGTAGTTTAAATAATGCTTACAGAATAGAAAGAAAGACAACAAGAAGGGCAGACAGTGTGGCTGTAAAACTCCTTGCTTATATCCTTTAGCAGTATTACTCATCTATTTCATCTTTTGTTATCTAGGCATGTCCCAACGGGCAACATCCATTTTACAGTGAACACCTGAATAAAAAGCTTCAACATGCATAGCAGCAGGAAACCGGTGTTTGGGAAACAGCATTTACCAGTGAATCTAATACCTAATCATCTTGGAAGTAACAATATCAGAGAAGATAAATATCAATAGTCATGCAATGATTAAGGCATATAAACAAATAAACGTCAATATTAAATTTTAATTTTGCTCTTGAGAGAATCCATGTCATTGTATAATGATATGGCACTTAGGGATTGCTTACATCTGCCAAAGATCACCTCATCAAAATGCTTATGTTGGGTGGGGGGTCAACAAGTGGAAGAAATATGACACCAAGTACAGTCTGGAGACAACAGGACTCTTTAAGTCCCAGAAACATGCAGAAACACAACTGAGAAAGTGAGTAAGAGCTCTAAACAAAAACAAAGACTTTACATTTATGTGAAAGAACAAATGTCTCTGTATAGGTGCCAACCGTACCTTCTATAAATAGGTATATTAACTAACTCTGAGGTTGCCACTCCTATGGGATTGATGGCAAGGTGATCTCATTGGTTACAAATATCATTTCAAAACAAATAGGAATAATATATGTCCTGCTTTTGTTACAGTCTCAGAATCATATCACTTAACACCTAAGAATTTTCACATGGTAAGACATGGTAAGACATCGTACTTGTGATCTCAAACACATTTTTCAAATGCTTTATTTGCAAAGAGCAGTGCATGTACTTGTAATGCCTGCATGAGTTAGTCTTGTCTTATACTGAGCAACTGTACCGACAGCAAACTGGAAACAGTTAAAATCAAAGTGTCTGACTCTGTGCCTTGTGTTGGGAAGCAGTGTGAATAGTGTTCAGTGAATGTGTTTTTATACTAATATAAAGTTGTCTATGTGTACTTTTGGTACATTTAATGCAGTAAATTAAACCCATTGCCTGCTTCCCACCTTTTATTATAAAGTTGTGTATTTGTGTAGTCTAACATCAATGCCCTTTAACACAAAAATAGTGTTCGACTTAAGTTGGTCAGAAGTTGTGAATGCCAGCACAACTTATAGAATTTGTGCTGTTAGGGTCCATATGATGCAATACAAATGTTAGCCTGTTAAGTGATCTCCTATGTTTAGTGGAAATATAGTCTCTGTGCAACCTGAAGCTAGTGCTGCTGTTTATTTTATTTTATTTTATTTTATTCATTTGTTATCTGGATAAACACACTAGGCATAAACATCTTTTTAGAGGTCACTCAGGAGCATTGTCTGTCATTATTCACTTCTCTCTTGTTGTTGATTATTTAAGGCTTTAGCCATATCTGTAACATGTGCTATGCAAAAAAGCTGTTTCTGTACTCCAGTAGTTATGTTTTGCTTCCTTTAATGTTTAAGATATTTTCTTTTCTTTTTTGATTTAATAGTTAAGACTGCTTACTTAGGATGGCCACGGTGGTGCAGCAGTTAGCGTTGCTGACTCACAGCAAGAGGTTCTCCGGTTCGATTCTCGGCAGGGGTGCCTTCTGTGTGTAGTCTGCATGTTCTCCCTGTGGTCATGTGGGTTTCCTCTGGGTGCTCCAGTTTCCTCCCAAATATATGCAGTAGGTGGATTGGACACTCTAAATTGGCTCTAGGTGTGAGTGTGTGCATGTGTGTGCCTTCTGTGGAAGGTTGGGTGCCAGGTTGGCAACTCAACACCGTAAAACTCCACTGCCAATCATGAGCGGACAGATGATCCACTGTGGCGACCTCTAACTGGAAAAGCCGATAGAATAAGTTAAGACTGCTTACTTATTAGTGTAAGATGCCCTTTTTGTTTTCTAGCCATTAACTGATAGTTTTTTATAAGTTTTTTTTCAATTAGACTTACACTCTTCTTTCTTACTGTAATGTTTTGTAAATTTAACATATTTAATTTGTATAAAGCTTTTCTTCCTGGGCCTTTGCTGAAAGGGGGCCTTGTGCCCAGTATGACAATCCCTGTGTAAAACTGATAATAAATAATAACTAAATAAATTAACAATTAAATAAATAATTGAGTGTCATCTTGTTGCCAACTTCTAGAGCAGACAAGGAGATAGCTAGCTGCACCAAGTTCTGAAAGATGTCAGCAGAAGGAAGTTTGGCAAAGAAAAACATGACCAAAGGTTCCAGTGTGTGTGGGATGTTACTTTGAATATAGTTTGTGAAACAGTAAACACATTTCGTGCATACTGTTGTAATCACACATATAACAGTAGCTAGACAACTGTGAGATGTCAGGTTATTCCCTTGTGTAGAGGGTTCTGATACATGGTTGCTCCAAGAGCAAACTGAAACCTGAAGGTTGGAAATTAACTGTTTTTTCTTATTGATTCATCATCATCGTCATTATTTTCAGTTTATGGTGGAGCAACTAAGACATATTATAAAAAATATTTGAAAAAAAAAATCACTTCCCTAGGACTTTGCCTCTACCAGCTGTTTTACTTAGTTCATACTGTGTATTTATTTTACCAGTTCAGGTCTCAGTGGGGAGTTTTCTGTGTGCACATTCTTCATGTGCCCATATGGACATTTGCCATTTGCATATCCCAAAGACACTGATATTTGTACAAATTACCTGTAGGTGTGTTTGCTGTGCAACACTGAGTCTGGGGATACATAGACAGACAGTGTGGTGACTGTGACACCCATGCCCTGGCTCAGCAATCAAGGATTCTCAATCCTCACCACTAACACCAGAGAGGGTGTCTCATATATGAGGAAAGGATAACAAATATACACAGAAAAGTGCAATTTCCCTTAAGAGCACACAGAGATCACAGTCAGTCCGAGGCTGGTCGCTCCCTTGCTCTCCAGGTCCCCAGTAAGACTGGCACAGCTATAGGGTCCAGATCTCAGCCAGCTGGGCAAGCTAAAATCTCCAGCACCCTCTCTGTCCAACCAGTTTTTCGTGTCCCTGCCCAAGTAGCTGACACACACACTTTGAGATAAGAGGTTATACAACCACACAGACACTTCTGGGGAAGGCTGGCATAGGTTCTCCAGCTGTGTCCTTTTTACCCAGACTATACAGTATTACCCTGCCACCACCCAGCTAATAATTATCAGCTACTCAAAGGCCCTTAAAAGGGTGTCCAATTATTACTGTGCAATATTATTATCCAGTTAGTAGTATGTGACTAAACAGTCAAGGCTTATTAGAGTGACTTGGTACAGGATCCTTATATACATGCAATGTACTCTAGAGCTTAACTTATCTCTTCACAAACCAGCCACAGTTAAAAGGTTTTAAAATATTTAATAATAAATAACTAAAACCACAAGACAATACTTTCTACTACACAGTCAGTGCTAGTCAAGAGTTCAGAGATCACACAGAAATACTTAAAATAAATCAGTAGTACAGTTCTGACATCACAGAAAAATAGTCTAATCTTTCTAGTTCTAGCTATCTCTAAAAGAAAACACAAGTCTAAGATAACTTACATAAGACAACAGGCAGAGTGCTGTAAGTTGGATGATCAAGACAAAAATGCTTAATGCCTTCTGATTCTCTCTGTTTAAATTGAAACTGCAGTTCTGATAAACATTACATCATTTCTTTTACACTTTCCTGGTGTTCCCAGGCTACATATTAACTGCATTTACATTCTTAACATCTCCCTTTTGTTATCTTGCAGCTGGTCAGGAACAGAGCAATAAAAATACATTTGCATGTTTAAATCTAGCAATTTAGCTCTTGGTTAAAACAATAGAAATAATTTCTTCATCTAGACTTTTCGGCACCACTGTCTACTTCAAAGGGTCACATCATGCTTTACTTTGGTCAGTAGAGTGCACTGTTGTCACATTTATTTCCAGTTCCGCATGTAACAGTATTTCTTTATATTTAAGATGACAAGCCTGTAGTTTTACATTTATATTTACAAATGACAGAATTATCTGCACAATTCTATCTGGCTAGACTGGCAGCCTTCACCCTTCTCTATCAGTCTTCACAGTGACTTAAAGCCAGATAAGTTACTTTGTCTACAAAGTTTTGGATACCTGATTCATAGATGTAAAACTACTGTGTGCTGTAGAGCTGCTCCACTACACAACAAATGATTCAGAAGCTGCATGTAAATGTGGTACTCTGTGGCCATGGCCTGTTTAAATGTCTGGCAGTTGACCCAAAGGATTAAGGAGCTGTTAACAAACTATTTCCTGTGGTCCAGTGGTGTGGGGTTTGATTTTCTCAGCCTTCATTGCCTGTGTGACCCTGAGCAATTACTTGACCAGACAGTGTTCCTGGGCTGAGTCTGAAAAAGGTCCAGGGAGATCAGTGCTCTGCCCTAGAAAATAAACAAACAAGTAACTAACTAAATAAATAAATAAATCCACTGTGCATTCTCTGCATTTCTTTGAATTGACGACTTGTGTAGTATGGTGATTCACAAGCATCTGTACTACAGAAGATCATGCAAAGCTTAGGATAAAATGTAGAAATTAATTCAGTAATTCGTTGCTTTGCATCTATGCATGCATGTGAAAGAATCTGTGTAGGGTGATGCAGAGAAACATTGCCCTGCTCAGATTGCCAATCCAGATAGGCAATGAGTGTATGAATGTGTATGTTGAGTGTGTGTGTGTGTGTGTGTGTGTGTGTGTGTGTGTGTGTGTGTGTGTGTGTGTGTGTGTGTGTGTGATTGGTATAGGTAAATATGTTTGCAACTGTAAATCAAATAAATGGTCTACAGGAGGTGCAGAGTTCTAACTGCAGGAGGTACAGTGTTCTAACACAAAGCAACAATACATATCACCACATTTAATGAAACTACTAGTCCTAACCTAGCAGATGTCAACTGACTTACTGCAAAAATACAAACTGTGTTCTAATAGTTTTAGCAAATCTCCACTCTTTCTGCTAATTCAAGCCCTTCTATCACAAACACTTGCAGCTACCCCTTCCAAAACATTGTTATCTTAGAAAAATTTTAACTAAATATGCTAGAAAATCCTAAACACAATGCAGAAGATATTCTAGCAGACCATGGACTTACTCAGTGATCCACGGACTATACACAGAATCACTCACCTCATTATATTTAACGTCAGGTCCAATCAAAACATCTCCTAAATATACAATCACAAAAATGCATAATAACATATAGCTCTGTTCAGTAAAAAAAAATTTTCAAGGAACTATATTCACCTCCCTCCTAAAATAGTATAACTGGACTTCAGTTAAACAACTACCTCCTGATAAAGCTGTCAAATATTTTATCAGACATTTCTAAGTATTCTTTCTTCACTGATACCTGTGTGCACACACAAAAAAATAGTAAACCGTAGAACTGCACATCGGTTAATGTTGGATAGCAAACAATAGATGACCATTAGAGACAAATGTTGGAAAGAATGGAGAAAAAAAAACATACCATAAGGAGACAGAATATAGAGACAGGTCTTTGAGATGGATTGCATAGGGCATATTATGTCTGCCCTGTATTGTTTTCACAATGAACCTCTATGCATGTTCCAATTGTTGGATGTGCCTGGTTATGTACATACCAAAGGGGGCATTATACTCATTGATAGGTCTAACAAATTCTTAATATAGTAGAACAATTACCTTCTTGGACCTATATGCCATACATTTGTTTATAAGTTGCACATCATAGAATGATTTTCTCACTCCTGTAGACACGTGATGCTCAAAGGCTATATTATTGTCTTTGTGTGTCCCCAAGTCCCTGACTAATAGGTTGACTGTTAAGGGTGTATTGTCAACATGATAGTCACCAGGGATGGCTGACTTCCTGAAGGATACTTTTATATATTTTTGTGGAATTTAATTTTAGTCCATGGTATTGACACAAGTTATTTTTTGGTGTTAGCCCTTCCTGGTGAACATTACTGTCAGTTGGGGGATTCTGTGACTGCTCCTAATTTACAGTTGACCTCAAATTTGGTCATCCAGAGACTCTTGACATTGGCTTTGACTTTTGAGAGGTAAATACCAAAAAGGAGTGGTCCCTGGACTAATCCCTGAAGGACTCTGTTTGTGACTGGCCTATTTGTAGAGGTGGACTCCAAATTCTAACTTCCTGTGTCATGTCTGTGAGCCAGCTGGCTATCCACTGGGTGACATAAGGGTTTTTACATAACCTGTTGAGTTGATCAACAATGCCCAAATGGGGTATTGTATTAAACACCTTGGCCAGGTCAAGGTAGGCAGTGTGAACCATTTTGCCCTCATCCATTACTTTGGTGACCTTTTTGAAGAATTCCACCAAGTTGACCAAGCATGACCTGCCCTTTGATGAAACCAAATTGGGTTGGGTCTAGTGTCTGGAGGTTTTCTACGATCATTTCCATGACAGTTCTTTCCATGGCTTTGCATATGAGACTAGTGAGACTTACAGCTCTGTAGTTTTCAGTGTCTGTAGATAGCCCACCTTTGTGCAGAGGGATGACTGTTGCTGCTCTCCATTCATGAGGCACAAAGCTTGTTTGGAGGCTACAGCTAAATAGTAATTCCAGAGGCCCTGATAGGCCATGTTTCATGCTATTTAGAAGGTATCATGGGATATTACATGAGGCCATCAATACAGTGTACTTGGTTTAGAGAGAACACTGAGGACTTGTTCCCTAGTGATAGTGGGGGTAGTTATATTTTATGGTATTTCCTGAGGGGATGCTGAAGGGGAGAGAGGGGTAAAGTTAGAGATGAATTTCTCTACCAGTAGGTTTGCTATATCATCTGGTTCAGTATAGGTGGTTCCATTAACAATTGTGTATTGCCTTTGAGGTTGGGGACATAGCTAAAGAATGCCTTATGGTCGTCCTTAACTTGGGAGGCCAAATTTACTTCAAATTTGGCTTTGGTAGAGTTTATTTTTTCCCCTAAGTTGTTTGTTTAGTTTGATAACAGTGCTTTTATCCTGCTGGGTTCTACACCCTCTCTAATTTTGATGTGATTTTCTTCCTACTGCCATGCAGCCTATTGATGCTGTGATTCCACCAGAGTGGTTTGTTTTTGAATTAGGTGTAAACCTATTCCTGGTGGATATAGCTGCCTCTATGCAGCTATTAACATGCTTGTATAGGGTTTCTGTGAACAGTTCTGCATAGGCAGCAGTGTTCTCAGGGTTTATGGGGGCTTGAACTTTTGTCAGGTTATCACTTTATAGTAGGATGTTAGCCTTAGAGTAGTTCTGAACATTCCAGAGTTAGCTGGGGGTTCTGGGTTTTATTTTTTACTTCAAAGGAGACTATTCTGTGATCTGACCTTATCGAGGGGACATTGCACTGGCGGGGGAGGGGTATGCAGCATTCTGTTGCTCTCCCATATCAGTGAGGACCTGATCCAGTATCTTTGCACCCCTGGTTGGTGTAGTGACTATCTGATCCATGGAATTTGTATTTACAATATGTGGGGGGCATCAGTCTCCACACCACTGTCTCGCATCATTGCAGAAAAACTCCATAAGCTATTTATGTTTTGCATTACAACATCAAGAAGCATCATCCACCAATGAAGTGCAACTCTCCTCTCACATCTATTACTCCTAACAAGATATAAGCAGAGAAAAAGCAGACAGGTTCAAGAGCTCCTCTGACAAAAATAACACAATGTGTACATTTGCAAGATGCCTACTCCTTATATCAACCTAATAAAATAGTTGTACCCCATGGATCCATTGTTGGGCTACATATCTTTTAACGATATGAATAAAAAGTAACTAACGCATCAGTAGTACATTATGCTGATAACTCACCACTTATATGATCTCACCACATCCTTAGCTTAAAAACATTTTAAAAGAATCTCTTAACAATACTGAAACATGAATCTCAGGATCAAATCTCAAAACTCATGCCAACAATGCCAGTTCTGTTTTCCCTTAAACAATCAAGATACACATTATAGAATTCAAAATTATATCAGTAAAAGACATTACTATAGAACAAATGTCACACACTAAATTACTGGTTGCAATCACTGTTTATAACCTAAGTTTTGAACAAAATAAAGATTATTACATAGTATCTAATAGCAACAACAACAACAACCAAGGATTGCTTTATAAATCAAAATCATACTTGCCACATCAAGCAACAAGGAATGCACAAAAACTGTAACCTATTTTCAATAAAACAAAATCTGCACAAATCTGCCAAAAAAGTGCGTACCACTTTTTAGCTCTGCAAAAGATAATTTCATTACAACTCCAAAATAACCTCATATTTTCCCAGCTCAAAATAATACACAATAGGAGATATTCAGAAACAAATAGTGAGCAGCATTACATGAAATAGCCTGTTGAGAAGTAATACAATAGGAAGGATGATTCAGAGACACATATCGCACACGTAGCACATGTAGCATGACATACTGCATATGTAGCATGACATATCGCACATGTAGCACATGTAGCATGATCACTCTAATGGATAAATAGTGCAGCATGCAAATGACTACATAATGGCATGCCAGTGTGTGCCAACATCTTAATGAAAGCAATTCCATACGTCAATGATAAACTCAGACATGGTGGTATGATTCAGAAATGTACAAAATCTAGTGTAATGAGCAGCAGCTATCATCTTTTCTAAATGCCAGGATTTTCCAGTGTACAGGAGCTTCACTTGCATTATAATGTTCACAGTGTTAGCATTAGTAAAGCATCAAGTGCTAGTGGACATCAGAGGCACTGTCTGTGATATTGCACATTATCATCCTCTGCATTGCAAATGGGTCTGTCAGCAACTAGAATGCCAACACCTCCATGTCCAGGACATGCGGACAGAGACACCATGTGGGAGTTATTAAGTCTTTGCCACCCTCACATGGAATCAAGGAAAATGTGTGGACAACCTATATCAGTGGTCACAAAGCTTTGCATAGAATTAATCACCCTTGATATGGAGACTTTTCACCATCTGACCATGGACACATTAGCAGTTTTTATTGGCCTCATGAATCCTACACCAGTTCCTTAAAGTAATGCTGCAGCACTTGAATTCTACAGACAGCAGAAGAGACATGCTACACTTGTTGGGCATTTTACACAACACATTTCCCTAAAGTACTGGAATCCATTGATTGCACCCATACTACTACCAAGGCCATATACACATACGGCATCCAATGTATCAACCAGAAGGGCTTCTGTGCCATCAACTACCAGATGGTATACACTGCAATGGATATTGTGCACAATATATCTGAATATATCTGTGCACCATGTAGGCAGTTCTCATGATGCCCATATCTGGTAACAATATGAACTATAAAATAAACCAAGCAACACTGATACTAAACAACTGTTTAATAAAACAGAGCTTTCAAGTTAAACAAACCCTTCATCACTGAGATCATCATACAGAAACTAGTACTGCTTTTCAGTAAATTTTATCTTTAAAACTACTCTTAGAATGCAAATATGTAACTTAGTGTGACTAAAACAAAGCTGTTGCATGGAGACAAACTTCAAGCAGCAAGTTTGTGTTTTAAACAATGCTACTGTCAAGTCTTAGCACTATCTAACCTAGTCTAGTGCCAAACCCCAGATATCACCCAACCAGATATCTCTCTAACCGAGTCCATAACCTACAATATCCCAGCCAAATGCAGGTTCAGACAACATGATATGCAATTTACAAATGTTTCTGTAACCATCTTGGCAGATATGGGCATCCTGAGAAAATGTAGCAATTGTCTCATATTCACAAATAACCATTTAATCGTTAAAGGGAAAAATATAGTATGTGACAGATGCATGTACACAATTTCACTGAAGGCAAAAATCTTACATACAAATAAGGTCATCAAGAACACACAGACTTCATTCACCACACATAGAGCAACTTATGCTGAGGCAATAAAAATCAATCTTTACAAACCTCTAAGACCTCCTAAGCCTATAAATGGCAATGTCTATCCTTAGCAGTCTCTAAAGCACTCACCAAAAGCAACACCAAGCATCACTCATATGTCCACACCCAGTGAAGCCCCAAGAGAAAAGCCCATAAGGCAAACAAACCCATTACCCAGAACTCTTGTCATAGGGGACTCCACTGTTTGATACATTGATGCCCCACTGACCAGACTGAGCAAGGAGAAGATAGTGACTAGTTGCTTATTTGGAGCCAGGATCTGCCAAGTTACAGGCACACTCAAGTCACTGCACCACAGGTACCAGTATGATTCTATCATAGTCCATATGGACATTAATGACCTGAGATATACTTCCCTGGGCTATATGAAGAGAGACATTATGGATCTCTCTGAATACATGTCTCAGTCAGGCATGTACTGAGCAGCATTCTACCCTCACCAAAAATGTTGCTGTAATACATACAGAAGATGACTGACTTCAACAATTGGTTTCGTTTCTGATGTTTTTCCAAGGGGATTCAATATTTGTCAGCATGAGAGGACATAGTTAACAAACCATGTTGCTTTGCAAAAGATGGTCTGCATCTATCCCCTAGGCTTCCAGATGTTGGCTAAAATTATAGCCAGCCCCTTAGAGCCTTTTTTAGGCAATGTCAAATTGACAAGCCTAATAACATAGCAAATAAAACCCAAAGAAACCTAGATGTGTTACTGCTCAATGCTAGAGCCTAAACAAGAAACTCCACACCATACAAACTCTGAAGAATATAGAGATATGTGCTGTTACTGAAACCTGGTTTAAATCCACAGAAAGTACCCAGCAGTGCAAGGCTTCAATACCTTTCATATATTTAGACCATCAGCTGCACAGATATAGACAAAAAGTGGAAGAGTTTCAATCTGCATTAGCAAGAAATATACCTCTAGGTTAGTTAAACAGGACAATGCCTTGGACTTTATCCACATGAATATCACCATAGACAAAGTCCCATACAATATGCTAGCAAGCAATAGGTCACCCTCTCTGTCCCAAGAATCCCATAGCTCATACCTAGACCTACAGGAGACACTCACCATTATATCAAATACCCTATTCATGGGAGACTTTAACTACTCCTCTACAGTCTAGGAAAAACACACTGCCTCAAACTTACAAGCACAATAATTCCTGGGCTTTGTTAACACAAATACCCTTGACCAGCTAGTGCGCACACCTACAAAAGGGTCAAATGTACTGAACCTCATACTCACCAAAATGGGAGAGTGCTTCACACTCTCCAGTGTCACATTCTCACTGGTGAGGTTGGACTACAAATCTGTCTAATTCCAAGTAAAAATCAACTCGGTAACCCCAGCAAACCTTGTAACAATTAGGAACTATTCCATAGCAAACTACATCCTATAAAACAATAGTTAGTCAAAATTCAGTGCCCCTCCTATCCATGAGTTCACAGTGACCTATGCAGAATTGTTCACAAAGACCCTTTACAACCATGTAAATGGCCATATAGAGGCTGCTGTACCTACTAGAAATAAGCTTAAAAACAAACCACACTGCTGGAATCCTAACCTTAATAGGGTATATAAAAAAAGGAAAAAAGTCATTGCTAAAAGAACGACTCCCATAATGATAGAAACTCTCTAATTAAACTAAACAGGAAACTAAGAGTAATAATTAAGTCCAACAAGGCCATTTATGAGGACAAGATAGCCTAACAGGCTAAAGACAATCACAAGGCAGTCTATAGATATGTCAGTAACCTCAAAGGCAGCACAAAGCAGTGTGCCGAACTGATAGTCAGTAGTACTGCCTTCACTGAGGAGAACAACATAGTGAATCTACTGGCTGACAAATTCATCTCAAACATCACCTTTCACTGCACCCTGCCTCCTCCTCATGAAATACCCACAAGCATAACACACCAACTATTAGAAGGGAGCAAGTTCTGGTGGCACTCACTAAAGCCAAAAACAGAACCTCAGTGGCCCCCAACAACAGCCCAGGATGCATCCTAAATAGCTTGAAACATGACCTAGCAGGACCACTTGAATCACTTTTTAGTTATAGCCTCAAAACAGGCTTTGTACAATGAGAATGGAGGGCTACAATGGTTGTCCCACTTCACAAGGGTGGACCATCAATCAACCCTGGAAACTACAGATCCATTAGTCTGACTAGTCTAATATGCAAAGCAATGTAACAAATTATCATGGAAATGATCAACAAAGACATAGGAAACTTTCAGACACTGAATACAACCCAGTTTGGCTTTGTCAAGGGAAGGTCATGCCTACTAAATCTGGTGGAATTCTTTGAAAAGGTCACCAAGGCAATGAATGAGGATAAAACTGTGCATACTACCTAGCTGGATCTGGCTGAGGAATTCAATGCAATACCCACTCAAACATAGTTGCCAAACTCACTGAACTAGTCATAAACCCCTAAATAACTTGCTGGATTGCCAGCAGGCTCATATACAGGACCCAGGAAGTCAAGATTGGTGAGACCACCTCTGTTAAGAGACTGGTCACCAGTGTGGTACCGCAGGGCTCCATGCTGGGATCACTTCTATTTAGCATATTCTTTTCAGAGGTAAAGGCTAATGTCAAGGGCCTTTGGCTGGGATTCACTATACAATCTGGAAGTACTGAAATGTCGAATTTCAGTATTTCGAGACTGAATAGTCGAAAACCCACATACACGAAAACCCACAATCATGAATACCACAACACACCATTCACACACACACACACACACACACACACACACACACACACACACACACACACACACACACACACACACACACACACACAAACCAGGACATAATCACACACACACATGCACCTACCTAACTAAACAAACATAACAACACACAGAAACATACCTAACCTACCTATAAGCAGGGGGGCAAGCCCCCCTGCACCCCCCACCCCCCCACTTATATATTCTAACTCCGAGGTCACACTAAACACACAAACACACAAAAAACACCACCGCACACACTCACAAACATTAAAATCCCTACCCAATATCCTCAAACACACAACACTTACCTGAAACCCCAGATAAATCCACAAACCCCACCACATGTAACGAACGCAACACCACGATAGCAGCGGATTCGACATTTGCGGATTCAACACTTCCACATTCAGCATAGTGTAGTTTCGAGTAACTGCACTTTCCTCTGTTTGGTCTCGATGTACTGAAATTTGAGATTTCAGTACGTCAACATTGTCTACTGTATCCCTTTGGCCGACCAGGTTAGCAGATATCTGTAAATTGGGAGCTATCATAGATTCCCCCATGACACAAAAATATTACTAGAGGGTGTAACACAGACAAATGACTGATGACAAAGTCATGGCTTAAAATTTAATGCCTTATGGTATCTTTTGGGAAAATGACCACCCAAGCTAATTATTCCATTGATAAGACCCTCCAGGAGCTGACCCAGTAGTCAGGGATCTGAGAACATATCTATACTGTAATCTGGCCTTTGACCAATGTGTGGCCTAGGTAGTAAGAAAATCATTCTATATCGCCCAACTTATAAGTAAGAGCATGGCATCCAGGTCCAGGGAAGACATAGTGCCACTTTATTTGGCCCTTATCTGACCCATCATTGAGTATAATGCTTCCTTTGGCATGTACCTGACTAAATATATGCGACAGCTGGAAGGACCACAAAGGTGTCTTGCCAGGAGAATCCAGAGTATAAATATATTGTCTTGTATGGATCACCTTAAAGCCCTATCTTTATACTTCATCTCCTACAGGTTACTGAGAGGCGATCTATGCCTGGTATACCAGGCATCCTCGGATCCAGCTCTGATGGATCTTTTGTACAGCTAAAAAATGAACATCATCAGAACCTCTAGAGCCAAGGATTTAAATTTTACTTGTGACATAAATAGGAGATGTTGGTGAGACAGATATGTGTCTCAGAGAATCCCTGTGCTCTGGAACAAACTCCTCATCCATCAGAGTCCATCCCTACCACTATTTAAGTGTAACCTTGACCAATAGATAGGAAATCAGGAATCCACCCCAGGTCTGGCGAGCGTGTCTCTAATAGACAGAGACGGTCAGTAATTGTGCCCAAATTAGCATGCCCCCCCCCCCATACACACACATAACCTTTAGAAATTTCCTAACTAACATAACCTATCCTAATAAACATCCATGATTCAGAGGGACACATTTGGGTTGGGTTGTGTGGCTAGGTTTATAAAGGCCCTGGTGGTTGTTAGCCTAGTATATGCTATGAACTTATGAACTAGTGTGAAGACATTGTAGTGTGACCAGACAGATTTGTGGGCAGCAGCAGAGGAAGAGTTAAACAAGGAGGTTTTGGAGGAACTGGTTGCAGTGGTACCCCATGTGAGGCAGAGGCAGTTGCAAGGTGTAGCAGCACTGGCAAAGAGGCCCTGTATGGCCCATAACTATGGATCATGATATGGACAACACATAGTAAAACTGATGCATGTTTTAACACATCCACACTATGCATTACAGTGCACTGACTGGTCACACTGTGCATTTGATATTACCATACCAACACAGGACAGAGGGACTGGCATGGCACAGTTGTAATCATCTGCGCAAATGGGGTTACAATAAGTGGAAAGGTTATTGGAGGCAGATTTCATATCCACACAAGTAGTTGGGAAGACGAGTTAAGGACCGTATTCTCCAGTGCTGGGATGGAGCTTCCTAGATGTGAACACTGACTATGTGAACTATGTTGGTCTTTGGTTTCATGACTGGAGCTATCCTATCTGATGAAATGTTTGGTAGTTTACGAGCATGCACTGGAACCCTGCTATGGCCTTTCCTATGATGGAAGGCAGTAGATGGCTTGCATCCATGACCTTGTCAACTGCCACACATAGACATTATACTCAGTAAGGCAACAGGTGGGGGGGTGAGATAATGTAGAACTCTGGGATCCAAAGTGACTGATCTCATGGTGTGTCTCCACAGTGAAGCCAGAAGAATATTGGCCATGTCCATGGCTGTGTCCACATCTAGGAGAGGAAAGAGTCATGGACAGAATAAATAGTGATGCTGTCACTGGAATGGTTTACATTGTCTGTATGGACCTGTCTTGTGACTGTGCACCTTGTATTTGTCCACTAGGAGGGCTATGGTGGGCATCTGACAGTATCCCATGGAAGCATCAATGGTTGTGATGCAGGCCACCACTACCCTCAGGTGACATAACTGCTCTAAGTCCCTGGATGCCATGTCACTATGCATATGTCAAATGCTGTCCTACAGTCCCTGTAACAGGCACACATCTTCACACAGGACTTGCACTACACTCACCACCTCTGATATGGTATGTATGGAGGTTGCTTGTGCCTGGGTCACTGCCCTGCACATCTACTGATTAATGACAAAGACAAAACACAGGTCAGGGAATACCCTGAAGTCATGTTGGTGATGATTGCCCACTACATGCCTCTTCCCCATGGTGGATATGTGCACCTCATGCCTCTCCATTTCTTTTCTCAAGAATTCTGGACAAAGCCAAAATAATCGGGGACAAAGGCCCAAAGTCAGGGACAGTTTTTAACTCATGTTATAACGTACTATGCATCATCATGCATTTTCTGCACAATAAGTATGAAACTCCATTATCTGGAATTACTGATTGACTGCAATCTTAGTGCAGCTAATTCTTCCAATTGAACAGGGTGGATTGGGATTACCCAATTTGAAGGGGTAATTCAAAGCTAAACAGTTAAGGGTCCTATACATAGCAGAAGCAGAAACCTATAATTCAAAGTAGAAAGGAATGATGATGAAAGGGGGGGTGGCTCAAAAAACAAAGATAGACTGGGATTTTGAATGCAGATCCTTAAGGACAATAACAATAACCATACAGAATATTATATTCATAAAGTAGCAGAAAGTATTCTAAGAACTAAGCCAACATGGGAATGGAGAAAGGAGATTTTGCTAATGGGGATAACTGCAATTTTGGATACAGAGACTAGGCAAGTGGTGGCTAGAATTTATTGGAGAAAACTGGTAAAAGAACCAAGTTATTGGGAGCAAATAATTAAAGAGACAAATGTAATAGAATGGGAAGAGGCCAAGGATTGACTTAGGCTACAGGCTAGAGACTGCCTTCCTTATCAAGGATTGATATCAGAGTATTGGCAAAGAGAAAGAATTAGGGGGATCCTAAGTGATAGACCAGCACTGGGAGAGTTTTTAGTAGAATCTAGAACAGAAACTGCTGTTAAAAAAGAATAATTAGTAAAGCATACAAAACATTGCATGATAACTATAAGAATCAATCAGAGGAGGTTAGAAAAGGTTGGGAAAAGAGAATGGATAAGCAATTTACAACAAAGCAATGGGGGGTATATGTATGTCTCCCAAATATGCAACTTCTAGAAGATTTAGGACTTGCTTTGAAGTGTTTACATAGATAGCCTCCCAGATTCTTAAAAGCTTACACGGAGTGCAAGATCGGTGCAGGAGTTCAAGCAGGCAATATGTCTGCCATGCGATCCAGGAACAGCTTGCAGGGGCGTGCACAAGCGCTCCTGCACTAATCCTGCACGGACTAAGCCCTAGTATGCAAATCACCCATTTGCAGGTGAAATCCATGCAAATGAGGTGATTTTGCAATCCAGGAAGCTTGCAACAGTCCGTGCAAGACTAGTGCTATCTGCGGAAATGTACTCAGTTAGTAACCGAGTACATTTCTGCAAAATCCAAAACAGAGCTATGACAGCTCCAAATAAAGGCTGCATATCATATAGTAAGCATGCCAATGGCCAAGTATAAGGCCACTGGCAATGCAAACATAAAAAAATACAAAAATCAACTTTTTTTTTTTAGCCCATCTCGGCTGTTTAAGAGTAGGGTAGCGGCACACAAATGGGATCGGGGAAAATAATAAAATAAACCCAAAATAAGCAGTCTAACTAAAATCACTATTCTGCCATGCAAGTCAATGGCAGGCAGAAGACAACCTGGCCAGTGAGTAGTGGTTACTAAGGCGGGGAGGCTCAGTGTGAGACATGTAACTATGCATTAGCAGGCAATCCTATGCAAATGAGGGGAAGGATAGTGAATTCCAGTTTTCCCCAACATCTGAGCCAGGTCCCAACAGTGTAAGAGTAGGAATAGCTTGATACAAGCCTAGGAGTTAGGTGACATCATGGGGGTGTGTGTCAGGCATACTGTAAGTGGACTGGAGCCCTGTGGCTCGGGTTTGCTCCTAGCTTAGCACAGCTAAGCTAGGGGTGTGTGTCTAAACTTGCTTAGCACTCTTTACAAAGCCTAAGTGGGTGTGCGTGACACGCAGCGGGTTTTACAGGAAGAAAACAGAGGTTAAACCAGGAAATAGCAGCAGTGTGCACATTTGAGCACTCTGTTTGCACAGTGCACACAAGGGCTTAAACAGGAAGGCAATGGGAAGGGTAAACAGCAGTATGAAGGTAACCAAGGAGAACTAGCTTAGCTTGTAGGTGAAATGCATCAGAATCAGCCAATTACACAGGCAGCAGACCAGCCCAGTCCAGAACACTACTATAAACTAAGCAAGCACCTTCCCCTCTGGTTTTTCCGACACTCTACAACACCGGTGTAAACAAGCGGGGAACTTTTAACACTCACAACACCAAAATGATAGGGGCTGCAATAGCTATCATACAACTTGTGGAAGAGGCTGAGGGTTGTGAGGATGTGAATGCTGTCGACCAACCCACAGTGAGGAAACAGAGAAGAGTGTACAGACCCAAGGTAACCTACCAGGGGCTACATGAGCTGAAAATAGTGGAGCGCTATAGGGTGGACAGGGACCTGCTACAGCAAATTGTTGAGCTGTGCCGGCCACGCCTGACACACAGAACTAACAGAGGGGAACCCATCCCAGTGGACACCAAGGTATGTGTAGGCCTAAGAATACTAGTTACAGTTACCTTCCAAAGGCCAACTGGGAATATGATGGGGATTTCACAGGCATCAGCATCCAGGGTACTCCACCAGTTCCTGGATGCCATGTCAGCACATGTCGGTGAGCTAGTATATTTCCCCAACACCCGTGAGGCATTGGCCAGCAATATAGAACTGTTCCACCAAATAGCAGAATACTCTGAGGTAGTGGGTGCTATAGACTGCACTCACATATACATCAAAGAACAACCCAGTGAGTGGAGTAGGGTGTACATCAACAGCAAGGGCTTCCCCTCCATCAACTGCCAGGTGTGCGATGCCCAGGGCATAATAATGAATGTGTGCACTGGCTGCCCTGGAAGCTATCACGATTCCCACATTTGGCATCTGACGCAGCTGTACCAGAGATTTGTCAATGGGGACACCCCTCACGGCCACCTAGTGGGGGATGTTGGATATGCACTGGAGCCATGGCTGATGAAACCCATCAGAAATGCACACACACACAACAAGAACTCCACAATAAGACACACGCACAGACCAGAATTATAGCAGAGCATGTGTTTGGGATGCTCAAGTCACTGTTCCGGTGCCAGGACACATCTGGTGGAGCCTTGCAGTACTCACTAGCTACATGTACCCAAATTGTCCTTGTATGTGCCATGCTATACAATTTGATCCTGTGGAAACAGCTGCAGCAGGAACAGCACGGGGCAGAGCCACACAGCCCCCCACCATTGCCAAGGCCTGCACAGGCATAGAGTGACTCAGAGGAGGAACAACCTGAGCCTGCCCCAGTAGGCAGAAGGAGGCATGCCCAGTATGCCCTGGCCTTGGCAAAGAGGCAATGCATAGCACATACACTGACACAGGAGTGACCCAGGGAATAACACCTCTCTCTGACTCTCACATACAGTAGAAGGGATAACAAACAGTACACTACCTGTGCCTAACCATGTGTATGGAGTGTAGTATGTGCATCTGACATAGGCAGCTCTGCAGCACCACCCTCAATACTGGGACACCCACAAGGTAAGTGACTCACACATGCCAGTCGGGGGGGTCACATACCCAACAACAGTCACAGCCAGCAGGACAGGTGTAGACAAACAAAAACAAAGGCTGTGCTATGGCCTCTGAATGAGGCCTATGGGTATCCTCTCCCCCCAGGCCTACACAGACAGCCTACAGCAGGTCAGGCAGTGGGATGTCAGTTCTGAAGGGTAGGAAGTCAGAAACTAATATGTAGGTAATTAAAAGCTAAGATCTGTAGTACACTGGTATGCCTCTAGCCAGCACGATAGGTAAGACTACAGACTGAAATGGAGTACCCGACATACTAGTACAGTCCTAGCAAATGTGTTCAAGTGTCTGGTGTGCCCCCCCATCTGACGCAGCAATTTAGTCACAGTCAGGTGTGCTCCCCCCAATCCTGTGTAGAAATGTAGAAATAGTCAGGTGTGCCCTCCCCATCCTACGTAGAAATATAGTAACAGTCAGGTGTGCCCCCCAATCCTGTGTAGAAATGTAGAAATAGTCAGGTGTGCCCCCCATACTATGTAGAAATATAGTAACAGTCAGATGTCCCCCCCAATCATGTGTAGAAATGTAGAAATAGTCAGGTGTGCCCCCCCATCCTACGTAGAAATATAGTAACAGTCAGGTGTGCCCCCCATCCTGTGTAGAAATGTAGAAAGAGGCAGGTGTGCCCTCCCATCCTATGTAGAAATATAGTAACAGTCAGGTGTGCCCCCCCACAATCCTGTGTAGAAATGTAGAAATAGTCAGGTGTGCCCCCCATCCTAAGGAGAAATATAGTAACAGTCAGGTGTGCCCCACCAATCCTGTGTAGAAATACTCATTGGTGTGCCCCCCATCCTACGTAGAAATATAGTAGCAGTCAGGTGTGCCCCACCAATCCTGTGTAGAAATGTATAAATAGTCAGGTGTGCCCCCCCCCATCCTATGGAGAAATGTAGTAACAGTCCATGCCAAATGATCGATGGATACCCTGCAGAGACAGCATGCTACCTGTAGGTGTACAACAAAAAAGGTCAGCACTGCAATACAAACTACCTGGACTCGATTCACACATTCAGTACACACGGCCATACTGGGCATGCCCACACACTTAGAGTAATGAAGGCAATGTCAGTCAACAACATACTAAAATGTCATACTGGGCATGCTCACACACTTACATGAAGGCCATGTCTGCAAACACCAGTGGACCAGACATATATGGTAGCCGCAGATGTTAGTGCAGACACTCCTCTGTATGCACCACACATGCATTGCACACACAGTAGATAGGAATACAGGCATATATGTAAGGACAACACACTATAATAAGCCAAAGGTAGACATACATAGATGTTTAGAAGAGGGTGACTGTGACAAGGAGCCATCCAGGGCTCTCTCCCACCCAGCACACAGCCAAAGGGCCACAACCACACAAGGGTCTGATGTCACACACTGCAGATACTCACCACTGGTATCTGTCAGCATTACAGAGTATGTGGTGCACGTGCCAGCTGTGCAACATGACTGTTCAAGGAAGTAGTCATCTAGCAGCTGTATACACGTACCTGTGGAATATGACCCAGTCTGTGCCCACATGTGGTGTGTCAACCCCTAGATGAATGGGTTATGGCACATGCACACACACTGCCCTCCCCATAGCCCCAGTATGACAAGCCTGCTGAGGTTATCTACTGTGAAATACACCTTTGGGAGAGTTATATCCTAGTAATCTCTGTGGCACATCCCATAACTGCTGTAGTGTGATAAACTAGTTATGTAGGAATTCTAACCCCGGCCTTGGCAACTGTGTGTGTGTGTGTGTGTGTGTGTGTGTGTGTGTGTGTGTGTGTGTGTGTGTGTGTGTGTGTGTGTGAGTCTGTCTGACTATGTGTAGAGCGCAATGCTTTTTATGGTGGGCACACTCCCTACAATTGAAATGCTCTACTTTGGTAAGGCTGCTGATGTCATCCACCTAGAAATTCATCCCTGGAAAAGCTGTATCCCAGTAATCTCTGTGGCATGTCCCATAACTCTGTGCTGCTGTAGTGTGATAAAATAGTTAGGTAGGAGTTCAATTCCCAGACATGACAACTGTGTGTGTCTGTATGGAGAGCAATGTTTTTTAGGGTAGTCACACTCCCTACAATTCAAATGCTCATGTTTGGCAAGGCTGCTGATGTCATCCACCTAGAAATACACCTCTGGGTAGCTATAGCCCCGTAATCTCCATAGTGTGTCCTGTAACTGTGACCTGCTGTAGTGTGATAAATTAGTTAGGTAGGAGTTCTAACCCCAGCCTTGGCAACTGTAGGTGTGTGTGTCTGTCTGTGTAGAGAGCAATGCTTTTTAGGATGGGCACACTCCCTACAATTGAAATGCTCTATTTTGGTAAGGCTGCTGATGTCATCCACCTAGAAATACATCCATGGAAAGGATGTATCCCAGTACTCTCTGTGGCGCAACCCATAACTGTGTACTGCTGTAGTGTGATAAAATAGTTAGGTAGGAATTCAATTCCCAGACATGGCAACTGTGTGTGTGTGTATCTGTGTAGAAAGCAATGCTTTTTAGGGTAGTCAAACTCCCTACAATTCAAAAGCTCATCTTTGGCAAGGCTGCTGATGTCATCAACCTAGAAATACACATCTGGGAAGCTGTAGTCCAGTAATCTCCATAGCGTATCCTGTAACTGTGTACTGCTGTAATGTGATAAATTAGGTAGGTAGCTGTTCTAATCCCAAACATAGCAAGTATGTATCTGTCTGTGTAGAAAGCAATGCTTTTTAGGGTAGTCAAACTCCCTACAATTCAAAAGCTCATATTTGGCAAGGCTGCTGATGTCATCCACCTAGAAATACACCTCTGAGAAACTATAGCCTAGTAATCTCCATAGCACATCCTGTAACTGTGTACTGCTGTAATGTGATAAATTAGATAGATCGCTGTTCCAATCCCAGACATGGCAAGTGTGTGTGTCTTTCTGACTCTGTGTAGAAAACAATGCTTTTTAGGATAGTCACTCCTACAATTCAAATGCTCATCTTTGGCAAGGCTGCTGATGTCATCCACCTAGAAATACACCTCTGGGAAGCTGTAGCCCAGTAATCTCCATAGCACGTGCCATAACTGTGTACTGCTGTAGTGTGAAATAGACCTCTGTTAGGGGTTGTGGATGTTTTGTGTGTGTTTCAATGTCTGTGTTGGAGAGCAATGCATTTTAGGCTAGTCACACTCAGTACATGTCCAATGGCCTACTTTGACAGTCCTGCTGATGTCATCCAATGTGAAATACACCTTTGGGGAAGGAGGTTACCAGTAATCCTTGTGGTGTGTCTTATAACCACTCCGTGCTGTAGTGGGATATAGACCTCTGTCAGGGGTTCTATACCCACACATATAGGCTGTGTGAGTTTCAATGTCTGTGTGAGGAGCAATGCAATTTAGGCTAATCACACTCAGTACATGTCCAATAGCCTACTTTGGCAGTCCTACTGATGTCATCCAATGTGAAATACACCTTTGGGAAAGGAGTACTCCAGTAATCTCTGTGGCATGTACTATAACTGCATAGTGCTGTAGTGAAATAAACTAGTTAGGTAGGGGTTCAACTCCCAGACATGACAGGTGTGTGTTTGTAACTTGTATCCTGTGTGGAGGTGGGTGTGACACCTGAGCCTGATGTGTGGTGGGTTTTGCAAATGTCTTTTATGGTGGCCCTATATCACAATGTCCACTGTACAGGGATAACAGATGTAAAATAGCCAAGAGGCTGGGGTGCAAATCCATACCCATTCATGTGACATCACAGCCAGGCAATCATAGTTAGCAACCCCAGTATTTCCCAGTGCACATTCTCAACCCATGTCACACGCACACACACATGCCGAGGCAACAGCCAATATGTGTGTAGTACACTGCATATTGGTGACTGATAGTAACTATGGAGTGATTGCGGTGGCCTACAGAGGGCATGGCACCCTGTCCATCTGTCCAATAGGCGCATACATGCAGACAGTACACCTTCCCCATGTTCCCTACTGAACACCTGCAACACCTATGGTGCCATCACATGTGACCCACAAAGGACATACCATGCCTGAAAACATGTCCTGTATGGACAGATGCCACTGATGCCAGGGAATGCCTTTATGCATGCTATCAATGTAGGTGCAGGGTAACCTGCTGTCCATTACCAGTTCCTGCCACAGGTGGCCAAGACTGACACATCTGATGATAATCTATGTACACAACATGGGCCCAACACCCCATGTACAGTTCCACATGTCACTGTACATGCATGTGGGAGGTGTGCACATTCCAGACACCGTCCATGTCATGGACTAGGGAACACATACATGTCAAGTGATGCACAGCATTGGCCACACGCAACAGCCACCCAGGTGACTGGATGGTGGATACAATATCCACCTGTGTGGGCAAATTCAGAAACCACAGGCCTGAGCCACAATACAGACCATTGTCATGTGGCTTGATGCCAAGGTATACCCATCACCTAGACTTGTATAGCTGTCTGGCACAGTCGACCACTGCATACCCGTGCAGAAATGCACCCATGCATGTCAGTACTGGCACCCTGTGTGTTTGTGTGTGTGTTGTATGATGTGTATGATCACATCAAAACTCAGTACAACTCCCAGTGACATATTGAAGCATGCTGTCAGATGTCACACACCTCTCCATACACTTTGCCCATATAACCTCCGTATGACCCATGTGGTGCATGTGATACCTGCACAGTAATGTGTTGTGGCAATCTCACTAGGGGTGAGCTGTATCCCTGGCCCCACCAAGTGTGTCAATGTGTGTGTGTCCCTGTGAGAGTGTGGCTGTGTTGAAGCTGACACCTGTTCATGCGGACAGGCACATGTACATCACCTACTGTATAGCTACCATATCCCTGTTGCAGATGTCACTCACCATCACATATATGTTCTGCAGACTTCACAACAGGTAACCTATGTGGCGCATCCAACAACTGCATAGAACTGTGATAGCATTATATAGTCATCAGGGGTTTGATACCCTGTGCTGGCAGGTGTGTGGCACAGACATGCTTAGGCTTTACTCTCCCACCCCTCCCTGACTTGTCAATGCCTCTGTCACACCCTTGCTGGTGGATGTGGAGACCTATACCTACTTTTCTTAGGCAGCAGCATGTGTATTTTAGGTAATGCTCACGATCAGCTGATGGCCTCTGCAAAAATTGCAGCCCTCCCCTAGCTGACTGCATGTGGAACAGCTGTGGTAATATTCCCATAGCCAATTGCATGGAAACACACTCCAATATCCAGGAACATCATGTTTGTGTTGGTCCTTTTCATTCACTGTGAGCAGGAATTCATTCTGTTGTTTGGCAAACAGCATCTCAGATGGAGTGGGGATTTACCTCTGACAACATACACTGTGGAAACAGGCCAACACACAGGAGGGGGAATGTGCCTGACATGACTTCAGACTGTAAGTGCTGCTATACTGCATTCGGAGTAATGTTGGTTTAACAGGGTGCGTGCGGATATGGCTGTCCTACATGTATGAATACCTGCCATGTCAGTTGCATGTTTATGAGGACTCCCCATCTGTAGGGTCATCTGCAGACTGGGCAGTATGTGGTGCCTTTGGAGTCACGTGTTACCCACATAACATGCATCTGTGAACTGCAGAAGGTAGTGTGAGGACTGCAGTCTGTAGATGGTGAAAGCCATGACAGTTACTGACTTCATATCCCTCATAGGACATATGTTGCAACAAACCTTGTTACAACTGTAAATGTATGATGTTATCACAGCAACGTGTCAATATTGGCCCTGTGTATGTGCTTCCAGCCACAACTCAGTCAACCTTTGTACATATGTCATGCATTAAGAGGTGCATATGTGCTGTACACCATAATCAGTGTCATCATATCTGATAACAAGCCAGTGAGATATCAGACTGCTACACATTATGTACAGTAGGGGTTATAGCTGATGACATAACCAGGACATACTGTGGTTGTTTGTATAGGACTGAAGTCTGTGTACTTATGGTGAATGTCGACAGTGTGTGCATTGTTAATATGTACCTTGGCCTGTGTACAGATTGTGGTAGTTGTCATCGTCCTAGGTCCCGTCCTATCTGATGTTACATGCTGTTCCACTGTATGCTACCGTATTGACTTACATGTTTGTAGGGCCATACACACACATCCCATACCACAGTCAACCATCAGACCAAACTATGTAGCAGACCAGTATATGTAGGGTTAGTGTGTGAGTGGCACATATGAGGATGGTGTCGAACAGATAGTCCATATTCTGTAATATCATGCTAACTTGCCATATGTGGCTGTGGCTGTGTTCTCATTGGTTGTGGTTATGCACTTTCACACAGGTGTATCTTACCCTGTGCTGTGACATGCCTGTACAGCCTGCTTTATATGCAGGTACATGTGCATTCCCCCATAGAAGATGTAGCCCAGTGATGTGCCAGTCTGTCTGTAGCCTGCACAGTGCATTGTTACATGCCTAGCAGCTTAGTGTACTTACCCAGTGAGATGTCATGTGCAGATACTTGCCAGATGTACTGCTGCTGGGCCTCCCTTAACAGTCATGTATGTCAGACAGAGCAGTGGGATGCTGTACAGATATATGTCAATATCTAGTGGGTAGTATGTGGCCATGGCACCCCTGTACCAGCGGTTATTACGTGTAAGGCTAGACAGGGGTGTGTGAATGCATAATCTATGATGGCATATGTATACCACTCATTATATGTTATACTCATCTACATGGCTGTTAACATCCATATTGTCAGGCATGGTACACATGTTTTGTACTAAGGGGTCCTGTGTATACCTCTGGACTGTACAGAGTGTGTCAGAATGTCCACACATATTGGCCAGTATCTCTGCTGCAGTCGACAGGGGCAGTACATGCTAGCAGCGGTACTTTACTATAATGTCCTTAGGATGTCTGTCAGTAGCCAATGGCACACATGTGGAAAGCAGATGTGACCTCCCACGCACACCATGTCTGTGAAGACAATCCCAATTACAGTAGCAATAGTACATAGAACTGTAATAGTACACAGATAAAGATTTACCATTTCTGCAAACCTATGTGTGTTTTTTTGTCCTATGACCTCTCAGTGGGTATATGTTGCAGGCAATGATTGTCATTTGTATGGGTGGCCCATACAGTGTTCCAGGTGTGTGTGTGTGTGTGTGTGTGTGTGTGTGTGTGTATATATATATATATATATATATATATATATATATATATATATATATATATATATATATACATATAGACATATATATATATATATGTATCTATATATGTATATCCGTATCTGCATATATGTGTCTCTGTATATGTATCCTGGGGACGTTGATAGCTTCCACATTTTACATTTCCTAAGGGGATCCAGACTGTATTGCATGATATGTTACCAATACCAGCCTGACATCATACAGGTGGGATGTAGTATTGTTAACATCTTGTGCCCATTTCATGTCCGGTCCTGGTTATGGGATCTGCAACACTTGGTAGTGTATTGCTGGGTGGACGTGTTTGGCTGTGGGGGGGGTTATGCCTATTCGTACAAGACGTATATTGTTTGGGGCCTCTCAAACCCATTAACGGTGCATGTGGACATATTTGTTTTTGTTAATCTACCATTGCTATCTACACATGTATGGCCACATATACCTGTATAAATATATACATACATATATATATATATCTGCTTACATATGTATGACTGTGTCTGTATATACCTACATAGATATATATCTGCGTACATATATGTACCCTGCTGTGTATATGTAGACATATAGGTATAGACATATATATGTGTCGATGTAGGCATTTGCATGTATATATGTTCATATATATTTATATATGTATGCATATATTTCTAAATATATATATATATATATATATATATATATATATATATATATATATATATATCTCGACATGTATAGATATGTTGTATCTGTTTAGATAATATATTTACACACACACATACATCTAGATGTTGGTATACATTCTCTGTACTGTTGCATGACTGGGCTGGATGATATGTTTCTGAAAACATAAACTTTATGTATATCTGGCATGGCTTAGTGGTAAATCACTTTGTCTATGGTGTGCAGGGTCCTGGGTTGGAGCCTTGCAGAGACTGTTTATTTTGTTGCTGGGCAGAACACAGGCCACTGGATACAGAGTGATTAAGGCATTTTAAACCAGTTGTAAGTGAGTTTTCACTGAGCAAAGCACTGCTAACTACCGGTTACAGTTTCTTATACTCTGTTAGCTTCTGAATTGCTTAACCTGTGTAGGCAGTGCTTACACCCGCGCAAACAGGCTTAAACCCACTTACTGCTGCTTAAAAGTGCTTACTCCCGCTTACCCCCGCGCTCATTTCTTTAAAAGAAAAGAAAAAGGGGTCGGTAGGAAAGTGGTGAAAAAAGGGGCACAAAGAGGGAAAGACAGTAGGGAAAATAGCTATGGATGTGCAGGAAGGGTGTAGGGAAGGTCCATAGCCACCCATTTCTTCTACAGCAACAGCTGTGCATATACACTGAATTTGGAGATAGATTTGGACACTCAACCCCCTGGGTGGGGGTGAGGACAACAATAATTCGTTGTGATGCCAATTAGACTGGATTACTTGTGTCCCGTGGACATGTGTGCAAAATAGGCAGCTATGTATGAGGCATTATTTTTTGTGGGCACAGATTGCCCTTTTTTTTTCAGGTGAGAGTGGGATGTTGGGGAGGGGTAGTAGGTATATTTGGGGAGGTAGGTTGGGTAGGTTAACAGACAAGACAAACAAGCCAAGCCACATATAGGGGCGGTATATGACACATGTGGGGGGTAAACGCCTTGGACTGGGAGGGGTGTTTGGAAGTTGCAAGCCCATGAGCCCCCAAATGGAAACAGTGAGACTGAGGTCCCCACCCATGGGCAGTCACTGCTGCACCTTCATGGCCCTAAAGATGGCTGTGCTGGGGGCTGGGTAAGGGGGGCAGTCTCACCCTCTAATTACACCATGCAGCCCTCAAGCTGGTGTAGCTGGTCTTGAACCTCCCTGTCGAGCACCCTACGTACCATGGCCCGGACCTGATGGCTGATGACAGGTACCTTTCTGCCCCCGCTCCCGGGTGGGCAAGCCCCATCCCCTGAGGCAGTTCCACCCGAAGGTGGTGCAGGGCCAATGGAGGAGGAGGTCCCAGGTTGGGCCCCAGATGTGCTGGTGCCCAGTGACATGGCCAGCTGAGGTGGGACAGGTGTGTCCGCTGGGACCTGCCTTCCCATACGAGCTATGGTGTTGCCGTTTTAGGACAGATATCAGTTAGTAATAGTCAACAGCATTCCGAATTAGTTATAACAGCATGCATAGGTATTCCCATTAACCCAAGACACCAGATTTATAACAGTTTCTGGGTGAGCAGAACACATGCATATATGGGACAAGAGTGGCCATAACAACAGCATGCAGGTTTCATTGATGGCAATAGGTCACCAATGTTGTTGTTTGTCTTTTCCCGGTTGGGGTCGCCACAGCGGAACTCCGGTCTGCTAATGACTGGCAGTCGATTTTTACAGTGCTGAGTTGCCAGCCCGACGCCCAGCCTTCAGCAAAGGCACGCCCATTCACGCATGTCTTTCGGAGGCCACTCGACTATGGGGAGGACATGCAGACTCCACACAGAAGGCACTCCAGCCAAGAATTGAACAGGAGAACCTCTTGCTTTGAGGTAACAGCGCTACCACTGTACCACCGCAGATATCATATGGGAGTATATTTACATGGCACATGCATAGAACCAAATGTGAATATTTATAAATCAATAGGACATATGTCCCAACAAAAGACTGGAGTGTACACTTGCCCATTTAGGTGTGTAATTAGATTATTGTTGCACATATGGTGGGGGTGAGAGAGAGAGAGGTCAATTAACAACTAATATATCCCTGTAGTTTTCACAACTTTCTTAGTCATTGCAGTGATCTGTCCCTTACATGTATTATTACACTACCCAATGGCCTTACTTTATACAATGGCATGTTTGTAGATTAGTATATATGTGGATTGTGTGTTACGTATAGTCTACACCTTTTACCTGTTATAGCTGTTGAGAAAATATTTTTAACACTACCTGACAAATTCTACACATACTCCCAGATTCCATGCTTGTAGACAGGTATATGAGTGAACTGTAACTACAGTCTACACCTCTTACCTGTTATAGCTGTGGAGGGAACTTTGTTAACACTACCTGACAAATTCTACACATACTCCCAGATTCCATGCTTGTAGACAATTATATAAGTGAACTGTGTTGTACCTACAGTCTACTCCTCTTACCTGTTATAGCTGTGGGGAAAATCTTTGTTAACACTACCTGACAGATTCTACACATACTCCCAGATTCCATGCTTGTAGACAAGTATATGAGTGAACTGTGTTGTACCTACAGTCTACACCTCTTACCTGTTATAGCTGTGGGGAAAATCTTTGTTAACACTACCTGACAGATTCTACACATACTCACAGATTCCATGCTTGTAGACAAGTATACGAGTGAACTATGTTGTAACTACAGTCTACACCTCTTACCTATTATAGCTGTGGAGGTAACTTTGTTAACACTACCTGACAAATTCTACACATACTCCCACATTCCATGCTTGTAGACATGTATAGGAGTGAACTGTGTTGTAACTACAGTTTACACCTCTTACCTGTTATAGCTATGGAAAAATATTTGTTAACACCACCTGACGAATACTACACATACTCCCTGATTACATGTTGATGTTATACACATACGTAACAATCCGTTATTGCACACACTCTGGTCAAGGTTTGACAGGATTTAGGTGTTAATGTGACATATTTTGGAATAGCTGTCATACAATTTGGGTGAGATGCTACAATGACAGGTTTGCTTTCATTTACATTCTCTTTTTATGTTCAGGTCTCAATATCCATTATATGTCAGTATAAGCTGCCCACATTTCTTGGATCATCTCACTGATTTGTCAGGGGAGCAGATTACCTGGCAGCAGATATGGGCCATTTATCTGGACATGCTGGACAGATCAGAACAGTTGTGGGGTAAGACTATGCATACAGCTTACTATCTGAATGTACAGTTGATGGTTATGATTATTCTTACAGCGTACTATCTGAACATTCTAGCAAAGTCTGTACAGTTGTTGGGTCTAATTATGCATACAGCTTTCTATCTGAACATTCTTCCAAACTCTGTACAGTTGTGGGGTATGATTATGCATACAATTTACGACCACTCTCAGGATTCAAACCCTTGCTGTGTGTGGTAAAAATATTACAGTTGACATCACAGTACACTGTGCTATCAGGGAATTGGTGTGAAGCATTCCAATGGTTTCTAAGTCTCCCTTAAGTATTCTATATGACTGACCTCTTGGGACTTCCAGCATTGTTATACTGAACTTCCTACACATTTTAACTGTGTTCAACAGTGTGGGTAAGACTGCTTAATACAACAGTGCTATTTATAGAATGCAACACTACAGCAACATATGACAGCAGAATGTACACAAGCACTCCAGGGGTTATACTTTTATTCACAAGATGTTACACCTTTATTTCCACACAACCTACATGACAGTCTTCCTGCCAAATTGTCTGGTTTATTCAGTACATCCCATACACAATACATTTTTATACTTGTACAACACTTTCTAGAACTGTTATATTATTTTCTTATGACAGTACATGCAAGATTATTACTAACCTGACTCACAACACTGCCTTTGCAGCCTAGCAGCATGGGTTTGCTGGTTCGCAGCCCGCTCATCTGCAGCTGTCAGAGAAATACAGTGATATTTAGCCATTACCTATCCATAGTATACACAGGCTAGGCAATCATTATTTACGTAGTAGAATGGGTGCTTACTCAGTGCTGGGGCATCGGCCATCTGCCTTGATTCTTGGATCCACTGCTCCAAGAGATCACCCCTCTGCTGCTTCAGGTCAGCATGGTGATGCCTGACCTGCTCACCAGTCCGGGTGATACCAGTGGAACTGGTGAGGTCACGGGTGAGACTGCCCCAGGCCTCCACTTTATACTGAGAGCCCTGGTACTGGCCCTGCAGTAGTCTCTCCTAATGGTGTTTTACCAGGAGCCATACCATGTATCTGGCCTCCTGGGTGCCCCAGTGCTGCACTCTAAATCGAGTGCCTTCCCCAACTCCAGCCATTCTGCCTGCAGTAGGGAGCTGCAACCAATTATGGGAATTATTGGCGCTGGTGGGGTTTAAATATGCCTGATTTCCCACACTTTCCCGTGATTCGATGGTTTTGAAAAGGCTAAGCTATGGGCACACCTGCTTACCTAATGTTGGCATTGCTTAAAGGGGTATACCACTGGGCAGATTAAGTTAGCCGTCCTACACATTGCTTACACCACGTAAGCTGAGCTGTGCAATGCTTAGCATTGTTTAATATTTAATTAGCATTATATTTTCCTTTTGACATTGATTTGTTTGTTACATGTTATATCTGTGTCTGGTATCTGTGATTCATGTGTACGTACACTGTATGTGGTCCTGGGGACTTCAACACTTTATTACAATTACACCTCACATCTGGCCTTACTGCAGTACTCCAGTTCACATATTTATGTTATGTAGCAGGTTATACAACATCACACTGTACATAGATTCATTTCACATGTTCAGTTTGATTTTCCTATGGTGAGGATTTGTTTGTTGAAACCTCATTCTTATGTACTGCTATGATGGCTTAGTGGTTAACTACTGTGACTGTAGTGTACTGGGTTCGAGCCTTGCAGAGGCTGTTTATTTTGTTGCTGGACAGAACAAGGGCCATTGGATACAGAGTGATTAAGGCACTTTAAAGCAGTTGTAAGTGGGTTTGCGTGGGTTTGCACGGAGCTAAGCACTGTTAACTTCCGGTTACAGTTTTTTATACTCGGTTAGATTCCACATTGCTTAATCTGTGTAGGCAGTGCTTACCCCCGTGCAAACAGAGTTAAACATGCTTACTAGTGCTTACATATGCTTACTACTGCTTATTTGGGCTTAAACCTGCTTACTAGTGATCATTCATTATGACACTGACACTTCACCTGTGCATTTCCTGCAGTACTCCAGTTCATAAATATATGTTATTTAGTGGGTTTTGCAACATAAATATTGGTTATAACATGCTTTGCCACGTAAAATAAACAGTGCTGCAGTGGGATGTGAATCGGGAATGCCTGCTCATTAGGCGAATGCTCTGCCCACTACACTACTGCTGTGTTGCTTCATTTGCATACATCTTCCTTGTTATCCTCTTCAGCCTTTTAAGCTACTTTAATCATAGCTAAGCGATGGGCACACCCGCGCACCTACGGTTAGCTGTACTTGGATTTAAAAAAATAAATAAATAAAAGGGTTTCTTCATTTAATTTATATGTACTGTTGCTGTTGTACACATGGGGGACTGTTGGTGGGGATATGCAAACACCTATGATTGGTCTTGCTCATTTCTAACCACTTTCTGCTGTTCTACATTGCATTGCAGGGGCATGTTTATTCTGAGAGCTCTGCTCTCAGACACCCCCCCTGCACTCGTACATGCTCCGTGTAAGCCTAGGAGCTCAAGCAGTGTGCCTTCATTAATATGCATGGTGTGCTGACGTCCTGCTCTTAAATTGGCACTTCCGTGCAGGACTAAGCTAGTCCTGCATGGAAGATTAGTGAATCTGGGGGAGTGTATACCCCAAGTAGATTCCAAAGAATGTTTCCTCAGGTAGACAGCAAATGTTGGAGGTGTGATGGGGAAGAAAGAGATGACTGAGAACATGTTCTTTTGGTAGTGTAATGAGTTGGCGTACTTTAAGGATTCCCTGCTGACTGCTCTGTTAGAGATACTGGGTGAACAAATTGGTGTAACTAAGGAAATGATCTTTTTGAACTATGTTACAGAATCGGAATTGCCTAGACATATCAAGGCCTTGCTGAGTGTAATTACGGTGGATGCCAAAAAACAGTTGCTATAAAATGGAAATCATAGTCTAAACCAAATGCACTAGAAGTAATGAACATAGTAACAGAGATAAAACAACTGGAACTGGGATCTTTAGAAAACAGTAGGAGCAAATTACCTAGGAAAAATGGGAACTGTGGAACAATACATGCGAGGAGGAACAAGGTTTAAAAGAAGACAGGATATGAATGAGTTATGTAAATTTTGACTGAGAATGGCTGGATAGTTTATAATGGATGTATAATGTTTGCAACTATAATTATGTCAATATGGTTTGTGATGTATAATGTTGTAACTACTTTTGAGTTTCAAACTTCATACCCTTTAGAAAATCCATGCTAACGTAAAACCTGTTATTCTATCAACTTTCTAAGTTTGTAAGAGCAATATTTAAAAATTGTCCCTATTTTTTGGGCCTTTGTCCCACTTTTATTTATGGCTTTGTCCAGATTTCTTGCTGTAGGAGGTTGACAGGTATGGTAGCAACTCATTATCTGGTGCATTGAATGTTCCCTTTGGTTATTGCTCTTTAAGTCCCACTGCAAAGTCCACATAACTGAGGGTTACACATGGATTAGTGAGTGAGTGAGTGTGTGTATGTGTGTGTCTATGTGCATGATTGTCCTTTCCATTCACCAGTGCCTCAGCACTGTCCCCTGTCCCCATTTTGTTGCAAAATACTTGTCTGCTAATATGCTGTCACCATTCAAATCCTGTGCTTACTGACAACAACAATGGGTTTGTTACCATTACTTGCCATCCCTCAGCACTGTGCTCAAAGCACGTGCTATGACCTATGTACATGTTTCCATGTATCTCCCATAACTTACCCTGTGGTCTATATTAAGATGGTACACTGTTGCTCATTCTACAGAGCAGAACAGTGACCTGTCCTGTCCCTGTTCCCTGTTCCCTATCAGGATGAGCCCCCCACCCCCACCCCACACACGTCAGGGCTGTAACCTGTCCTGACCTTGTACTCTGTTACTTTTAGGGTGAGGACTGTAATCTGTCTGGCCCTTGTTGTCTGTCCCCTCTCAAGCTGAGCCCCCACAGTATGTCAGTCTCCTTTTATGTCTTGTGCTATATGACCCCACATATTTCTCAACTCAGTATCTTTTTCTGATGCTTCCATGCAGTCTTGTGTGCTAGAAGCCTAAAATACTGTTATGTTTTTTTTAATTAGCTTTCAAGTTTCATAGGTTCATAGGTTCATAGGTTCATACTAGGCTATCTGCCCTAGGGCATTTATAAGCCTAGCCAGAATGTGTTTGGCTTTCGCCACCCATTTTAAATTTATTTTACTATGCCCTTTTTTGAGGTTAGTATACTGTGCCTCTGTCTAACAGTGACACAGAAGTGATACCCGGGGTAAACCTACGATCTCCCATCCACTCATCAAGATTCCTCTTGAAGAGAGTCAATGAGGGACTCTGCCTAACCTGGACTGGGATTTTATTCCAGAGTGAAGGGAGCCTCTGGGTTATGAATCTGTCCCTCCAGCATGTCCTATTTATTTCAGTGCTGAGGTTCAAGTCTCTTGTGAGTGCTCGATGGGATTTGGATTTTCTGAGGTGCAGCATGTCCATTAATTCTGGGTTGGACATGGCTTTAAACGTCAGGCACAGATCGCCTCTGAACAGGCGGTATGCCACTGAGTAGAGCTGGAGTTTCTTTAACCGGGCAGCATATGGCATCTGTTTGAGCCCTTTGATCCTCTTGGTGAGGTACTTTTGGGGTCTTTCCAGTTGCTGCAGGTGTCTGGTAAGGTACATCCCAAAAGGGGCATTGTACTCAATTATGGGCCTGATGAGGGATGAGTAAAGAGGCACGATGACCTCCCCTGGTCTAGATGTGAATCCCTTCATGATTAGGTGGGCTATATAAAATGTTTTTCTAACCAGTTTGGCCACGTGGTTGTCAAATGAGAGATTGCTATTAACTTGGGTCCCCAGGTCCCTAATTACTTCTTCTGTACTTAATGGATTACCACCTATGTGGTAATTTGTGGGCACTTTGTTTTTGCCAAAGGGGATGACTATACACTTTTTGGCATTTAGCTTGAGGCCATGGCTCTGGCACCAGTTGTCTGTTTCTATGAGGCCCTTTTGGAGGATGCTTGTGTCGGCTGGAGAGTCGATTATGGCGCCCAGTTTGCAGTCATCTGCGAACTTGGTCAGCCACAGTCCTTCCGTGTTGGCCTGTACCTCCAAGAAATATATACTGAACAAGAGAGGTCCCAGGACTGAGCCTTGTGGGACACCACTTGTAACTGGTTTGGAGTCTGACATGGCTCCAGCAATTCTAACCATGTGGGTTCTGTCCTTGAGCCAGTTTGCAATCCATCTAGTGACATAGGGGTTTATATTTAAGCTGGTGAGCTTATCTATAATGCCCAAGTGGGGTATTGTATCGAAGGCTTTTGCGAGGTCCAGGTAGGCTGTGTGGATCACCTTCCCCTCGTCAATGGCCTTGGTGACTGTTTCAAAGAAATCAACCAGGTTTAAGAGATAGGATCTGCGCTTAACAAAGCCGAAATGGGTAGGATCCAATGTCTGTAGGTCCCCAATATCTTTATTTATGAGGTCCATGATGATCCTTTCCATAGCTTTGCAGACCAAGCTAGTCAGGCTTATGGGGCGATAGTTTCCAGGATCCGTTGAGGCACCACCTTTATGGAGAGGGACCACTGTTGCTGTACGCCACTCTTTGGGCACATATCTTGTAGTAAGACTGAGATTGAACAGTAGTTTTATGTTTGGGTTTAGCTCTTCTTGGAGTTCATGTAGGACGCAGCCCGGGACACCGTCTGGTCCCATTGATGCTGTGTTTTTTGCTTTGGAGGCGGCTCTTACCTGAGCATCTGAGATGTCAGGGGGCAGCACTCTGCTGGGATAGATATTTGCCCTTTGGTGGGGAGGGAGAAGTTTGCTGAACCTGTCAGCTAGGATGTTGGCAATGTCTGTGGGTTTGGTGTATTTTTGTCATTTTGGACTAATTCTGAGCATATCTGGGGATTACCACCCAGGTTCCTAACATAACTAAAGAAAGCCTTGTGATTATCCTTAGTGTCCTGTGCAATTTTCTCTCGAAGCTGGCCTTAGACAATTTTATGAGTGCCCATAGTTTTTTGCTAATACTGATCAGTGATGCCTTCCCTTTTTGGGATTTTGCTCTATCATTTAGTAGCTTCCTCCTTCTATTGTATAGTTTGTTTATGGCTGGGGTCCACCAGACAGGACGTCTGCCTTTGGAGGATTGGGTCTTGGTTTTATTTGGGATCGCATGATCCATGCATTCCTGAAGGTGTTCATAGAATGTGTTTATAAAGGATTCTGTGGTCTGGACCGTATTTTCCACAGGCCTTTTGAAGTATTCCACCTTGGTTTTGAGGAGTGTGAAATTTGCTTTAGAGAAGTTTTTCACTGTGGTTTTCTGGGCAGGGGTTGGGGTTGGGATGTGAATATCCAGTGAGATTAGTTTATGGTCTGATCTTACCAGTGAGGGATACACTTCTGGTCTGGAGCATAGAGTCCCCATGTTGGTGATGATCAGGTCCAGTATGTTTTCCCCTCTTGTGAGAGTGTTAACAAGTTGTTCCATAGCATTTGAGTTTATAAATTCTAGGAATAAGCTGACGACCAGGAAGCTGACACCACAAAGTTCGAATAGATCCACAAACTGGTTTTTATTATAAAAACACCACACAGATTATCAAGTTGCTGAACCATTCTAAAACATCAGCTTAAATAGCTGCTTGCATTGAATTGAACAATCATAATCCAATTAAAAACTAATTAAGAACTAATTAAATACCATTCATTAGGTTAAAGAACCTGTCTGCTGGAAAATATGCTAAAAATTCAAATGTATTACATAAACTACTGTGTACAATTAAAAACCTTATTATCAACTATTGTACCTCATACTAAGTAGTAAAATAATATATTAATATATTAATATGTGTGTAAACTGTGCACATACACATTTTAGTTTTACACATGTTTACATTATCCAAACTTTACAAAATTTGCTTGTGAATAAACAATGGACCTATCAATAATACATAAAACAATGGATAAAATGTACAAAGAAGAAATAAAGAAAGAAACAGATGAATAGAATGTGAAGAGTATAAAGAAAAGTATAAAGAAAAATGTGAAGAAAAAGGATGAAGAAAGCATTTAAACTGGAGAGATAAACACGTGAACTATACCAGCAGTAGATACCATCAGTATAAAACCCATTTTAAAGCTAAGAAGGGCCAGATTATAAGTATAGTCCACCATTGGTAACCCCTATACGCATAGCTTCCAGATCTTTCCTAGGGAATGTACTGGTATAGTTCAGGTGTTTATCTCTCCAGTTTAAATGCTTTCTTCATCCTTTTTCTTCACATTTTTCTTTATACTTTTCTTTATACTTTTCTTCACACATTTCTATTCATCTGTTTCTTTCTTTTATTTCTTCTTTGTACATTTTTATCCATTGTTTTATGTATTATTGATAGGTCCATTTGTGGGTGTTTATTCACAAGCATGTAAAGTTTGGATAATGTAAACATGTGTAAAACTAAAATGTGTCTTGTATTTCAAAAATTTTTTATGTGCACAGTTTACACACATATTAATATATTAATATATTATTTTACTACTTAGTATGAGGTACAATAGTTGATAATAAGGTTTTTAATTGTACACAGTAGTTTATGTAATACATTTGAATTTTTAGCATATTTTCCAGCAGACAGGTTCTTTAATCTAATGAATGGTATTTAATTAGTTCTTAATTAGTTCTTAATTAGTTTTTAATTGGATTATGATTGTTCAATTCAATGCAAGCAGCTATTTAAGCTGATGTTTTAGAATGGTTCAGCAACTTGATAAAGCTAGGAACATCCTAGCAAAAGCGCTTGTGATACGTGACTTCTGTGTGGTGTTTTTATAATAAAAACCAGTTTGTGGATCTATTCGAACTTTGTGGTGTCAGCTTCCTGGTCGTCAGCTTATTCTTGGTCCTGCTTCTTGGTTTTTTTGTTATAAATTCTAGGAACCTTTGGGCTAGGGTGTTGGAGCTAGAGTAATGCTCCCAGTCTATGTTTGGGTAGTTGAAGTCACCCAATATAATGGTGTTTGGAGAGACCTTCATATTTTCCAGTGTTCTCAGGAAGGCCAAGTGGGGTTCCTGGGTTTGGGAGGGTGGTCTGTAGCAGGCTATAAACTGGAAGGCAGTTTTACCCACTGTTAGTTGCACATGGATAGTCTCTGATGCTTCGTGCTTTGCCACCAACCTGGAGGTGTGGGTATCTTTGATGAATATCGATACTCCCCCTCCTTTTGTGGTTCAGTCCAAGTTTTGGGGCCGAAAAGCATGGTATGAGGTATAATCTGGTAGTGCTGGGGTGCTCTTGGGAGCCCTGAACCAGGTTTCTGTTACTGCACAGATATCGATGTTCTCCATGCTAAGGAGAGTTTCGAGTGCGTGCATCTTGAGGTTTAGACTTCTGGCATTGAGTAGCATTACTCTTAGTTTCTTAAACCCTGTGATACCTATGGAGGTGGGTTTGTCTTTTGAGCCTTGCTTAAAAAAGGCACTATGGGGGTAGCAAGAGCTTTTGCCAATATTCGAAAGCCCAGGGGTGACAGGTGCAAGCCGTCCCTAGCGAAGCATCGTGGCTTGTAGAGCATATCATCCCAAGCTGACAGGCATTGGATCCCCTTTGAATGACACCAGTACTTAAGCCAATTGTTGAAATTGATCATCTTGTCTTCATATTGTGGCATCATTCTTGGTGAGGGTAAGATGCTACTCAAGGTCAGGGTCATACCGGCCTGGGATACATGCTCAGAGAGCTCCTCTATGTCTCTTTTCATGTAGTCCAGGGAGGTACATCTCAGGCCATTCACACCAGCATGGACAATGACTGAGTCATATTTGTACTTGCCTTGGAGTGACCTGAATGCTTGTGTTATGTGGCGGATCCTAGTGCCCGACAGGCTGCTCACCGTGACCCTCTCCTTGTTCAGCCTGGTGAGCGGGACGTCAGTGTGCCTGACGATAGAGTCACCTATTACAAGTGTATCAGGTGTGTTGTTTAGTCTTAAGGGCTGTGACTGTTCGGCACACTGGCTTTGTGAGATATGTGTTGCACGTGTTTTGTTTTGGGGTAGCGGTTGCTTGGGTGTCTGCTTTGGAGGTCTCTGCTGCTTAGGCAGATCTTTATTTAGAGTCTCCGAGTATGTTTTTGTGTGATTATGTGTTTGGTTTGCTGTTGTGGTAGGTCTATGTGAGACTGGAATTGTAGTGAGTGTGGTTTCCTTCTCCTCCTGACTGGTTATGCCAGTACTGAGTTGAGAGAGCTTAGCCTCCAGTTTGGCTATATGGTTGCATCTCTCCACATGTGTTGGAATTTGTTGGGAGGAGGAGAGGGTTGTCTGTGTACATGAGGCAGTTGTAACATTGCCTCAAGATTCCCAGATTCACCAGCTGGACTGGAGAGGAGATTGACAACTTACCTTTGGACATGCTAGAATAATATTGGGAATTCCTTTATAATTGAAAACAAGGGCCAGTGGGGAGTGAGGGTGTAGTGCTTTTAATTTTTAGTGCTGACATATAATTGCTTTAGTGAGCAAGTGCCAGGTAACTTAAGTGCAATGTGTTACAGGTAACTTAAATGCAAAAATGACAAACAGTAACTTTATTTCAGGTGAAACAAGGAAATAAGTACAGTAAGCAATGTAGATATCACTAGTGATCCACAGAAGCACTGAGAAGCCGTGTATTAGGTGGAATTAGCGTTCCAGGGAAATAACAAGCAAACAAACAACAAGCATATAGACAAAGCTAGATTCAGCAGGCCTGGATCTAGTCTATGCTACAGCAAACAAGGTGTACCAATTTCAGTAAGATACAGTTCAAATATTCAGGCACTATAAACCTTTAACCAGAAATTCCCAGCTCAGAAGGGCAGAATCCAGCCTCTTCTCCCACAAGAGTCCAGACCACGAACCTTCTTAATGTAAAATAACTGGCCTGAAGCCCAAGTGCTTAAACCAGAACTAATACACTTTAAGAATAACAGACACTGGGCTCTCAATCAGCAGTTCCCAACTTAGAAGGATGAAAGCTTCCTGTCCTGCCACCACAGTGCATGCCACAAACCTTCCTAATGTAAAACAACTGGTCTGAAGCCCAAGTGCTTAATCCAAAAGACTTAGAATGATAGCTACACTTTAATCAAGTTACTACCAAGCAGTAATAAATACAATTGAATACTTTAGAGAATGCCTGGATTAGTGCTCAAGTTACGCAAACAAAGCTAGATCCAGCAGGCCCGAATCCAGTCTATGCCACAGCAAACAAGGCACACCAACTTCAGTAAGAAGCAGTTCAGATATGCATGCACTATAAGCCTTTAACCAGAAATTCCCAGCTCAGAAGGGCAGAGTCCAGCCTCTCCTCCCACAAGAGTGCAGACCACGAACCCTCTTAATGTAAAATAACTGGCCTGAAAGCCCAAGTGCTTAAACCAGAATTAATATACTTTTAGAATAACAGACACTGAGCCCTCAATCAGCAGTTCCCAACCTAGAAGGATGTAAGCTACCTGTTCTGCCACTACAGTGCAGACCACAAACCCTCTCAGTGCAGAACAACTGGTCCGAAGCCCAAGTGTTTAAACCAAAAGGCTTAGAATGAGTTACACCAAGCAGTAATAAATACAATTGAGTACTTTTAAGATGATGCAAAAGTAAAATAAAGTAGGTAGAAACACAAGTACAGTAAAAGCAGATGAAATTTTTTTTTCTGAACAAGTGCTGAGATCAAAGAAACAGATTTGAGTGCTGAAACTAGAAAACTGGCTAGTTATAAGAAAAAAAACTAAGCTAGAAGGCTTCCCTCCAACACAGAAGGGCTTGGGGGCTCAGAAGCCTACAAATAGTCTATACCACTTAACAGGAAAGGCAGGAAACAAGCTTAGATTTTTTTTTCTTCTGTTTCATATGTAAGTACTAGATGACAACCCTAGAGCCTTTTAAACCTAGTCATGTATCCCAAATCTGTGACAAGTTCTGGTACCCTTCATAAGTGTAAGCAGGGGCTTTGGAGATGAAAAATTTACTAGCAAGGCCTGAGAGATGAACCATTTACAGGTTGTCTGTATCCATTAGAGACATAGGTGCCAAACCAGGGATGAATTTCCTGTTCCCCATCCAATTGTCCAAGTTACACTTAAATTGGGTTGGGGAAGAACTCTGCTTTACATTAATGGTGAGCCTGACTGATAGAAGGGGTAATCTCTGGGATACATGCCTGTCTCTCCAGCAGGTCCTATTTGTATCACAAGCAGGGTTTAAGTTTTTAGAAGAGATAATTCTGGTGCTGTTTGTTTTGCGGATATGCATGGGGTACATCAGGGTCGGGTCTGACAATGCCTTGTATGCCAGGCATAGAGCTGCTTTCAACAGCCCATAGGAGACAGAATACAGGGATAAGGATATGAGGTGGTCTGCATAGGACATTTTACTTATGTCCTGTATTCGTTTAGTGAGGGACCTATGTGGACGTTCCAGTTGTTGGATATGCCTAGTTAGGTAAATACCAAAGGAGGCATTGTACTCAATGATACGTCTGATGAATGCTGAATACAGTGAAACAATGACTTCCTTGGACCTAGATAACATGCCTTTGTTTATAAGTTACACAACGTAGAATGGCTTCCTCACTATTGTAGACACGTGATGGTCAAAGGCTAGATTACTGTCTATGGGTGTCCGCAAGTCCGTGACTACTGGGTTGACTCTTAAGGGTGAGTTGTCAGTAAGATAGTTACCAGGGGTGGATGACTTCCCAAAGGATACTATTATGCATTTTTTGGCATTAGTTTTAATCCATGGCTCTGACCCATATTATTTGTCTATGTCAGCCCTTCTTGAGGAACATTAGTGTAGGTGGGGAATTCTATGGCTGCTCCTAATTTGCAATCATCTGCATATTTGGTCAGCCAGAGGTCCTTGACATTGGCTTTGACATCTGAGAAGTAAATCCCAAAAATGAGTGGTCCAACAACTGATCCCTGAGGGACTCTGCTTGTGACTGGCCTCTTTGTAGAGGTGGACTTCCCAATTCTAACTTCCTAGGTCCTGTATGTGAGCCAGCTGGTTATCCACCAAGTGATATAAGAGTTTATACCTAAACTTTTCAATTTGTCAACAATGCCAAGTCAAGGTAGGCAGTGTGAAACATTTTGCTGTCATCCATTGCTTTGGTGACTTTCTCAAAAAAGTCTACAAGATTGAGTAGGCATGATCTGCCCTTGACAAAATCAAATTGGGTTGGGTTCAGTGTCTGGAAATTTCCTATGTTGTTCTTGAGCATTTCAATGATAATTCTTTCCATGGATTTGCATATGAGACTGGTGGGACTTATGGGTCTGTATCATCTAGGTCTGTAGATGTCTCACCTTTGTGTAGATGCATGACTGTTGTTGTTCTCCATTCGTTAGGCATGAAGACTGTTTTACGGCTATGGTTAAATAGCAGTTCCAGAGGGCCTGATAGGTCATGTTTCATGCTATTTAGAAGGCATCCTGTGATATTTTCTGGGCCCACTGGTGTAGTATTCTTGGTCTTAGAGACAGTATTGAGGACCTATTCCATAGTGATAGTAGGGCAAATTATATTTGATGGTATTTCCTGAGGGGAGGTTGAGGGGTAGAGACAGGTAAAGTTAAAGCTGAATTTGTCTAATGGTAGGTTTGCATCTCAAATGCATTAATTTGTGGCAATGCATCTGTACCATTCACATTCTCTTCCTATGTTAATGTTGTCTCAGGGGTCACATCCATGTTATCCAGCTTTCATTATGCCTGTATTGCAGTACACTTCATTGTTCACAGTGTTCCATTTCCTAAGTTGCTCATTGTACCCAGTCTAACACAATGTGGCCGTGTCTCTTTTTATCATGCTAAATGGGTCTCATAGAACACTAATTATGCTAATGAGGTAACTTAGCATGGCTACCTTGGAACCACTATGTAACATTATGCATTATAAACCAGAGTCAGCACTACTATTCTCATCTCTGTGCATGCCAAGAGTGGAAGGTCATGTGCACAGTGTGCATGAACATAAACATTGTGAAGCTTGTAGCGCCATGTGCTCATGTTGGTGATACTTTGCATTGCACTACTATACTGCCCAATGAAGTACTTTACATGATGTCTAGTACAGCCATGCATACTGGGCTATCATTTTCCTCCTTATTTTTGACCGGTAGAGTGGATGTGGCCTACTCAGGCACTTAATTTATCAGGGTTCCCACTTGGTGCAGCTAGAAAAGTAATATTTTCTACATCTGCTGTGCAAGGACTATAGAGTGTGCCTGCTGGCCTTGTATGTTCACCCACTCTGTAAGCCTGATACCTGGTAGCAAATTGCTAGGGGTGGTGAGTGATGCCTGTGGCATTACCCATTCTGCCACCCATACTTTCCTCACCAGTGGGAGGCAGATGTTAGGCAAAGGCAGCCAAATTACTATTCTGTACTTGTTTTGGCACCATATATTCTGTCACCTGTTGCTCTAATTGCCTTCTGTTATCAGGGGAAATATTTTTCTCATTACTGTTTATTTTATAAATTAATGTTACTGTATTGCTGTTGTCATAATGTTCCATCCAACATTACATTTTGTCTGAATAGCTTCTGTACAAGTGAAATGATTGGCTGAAGCATCATATGACTGCTATTTAAAGACTGGCATTCATTTTGCATCTTGACAGCTGATAAAGTATTATTTGATATAAAAGTTTATATATTTGTACATATCTTGTTGGATTGTTAATAAATTTTGTGGTTCCTGAGCTAGGATTATTTCTTCTTTCTTGGAACTCAGATTTACGTGCTAGTGCTACTACTTTCCTGTGGTTTTTCATTTAATGTTTGCAGACTGTGAGGCATGAAGATAATATGGATGCTATTAATAAACATTTTTTCTGACATAGTTCACTCAGTTCATACTGTTAATACTAGCTAGATAACTAAGTTATTAACTGAAAAGCATAATCTGTTGTTGCTTGATAAGATGGCTGTGATTCCCAAGTCACCATTAACAGCAATAGAGAATGTGAATGCTACAAATGTATTGCCATAAATTAATGTACTTGAGATGAAACTTGAAAGCGAAAAAAAAGTATATCTGTACTCAGGAATTGTTCCAAGAAGACTGAGTAAAGTAATAAATATCCAAAACTACTAAAATGACATAAATTAAAAATAAGACTTAGTTATGAGTACTATATGAGATTAATGAATGACTGTTTTTTTTTTTCAATCAAAGATAATTATTACCAAGTATACGGAAGCAGGCATAGCCTCTTTTTATATGTTCCATCTCCTAACATATTATTCATTTATGGTCTCTCAAAAATACAGAAGTAGTTATGAAGGTTAACAGTGAGATAAGTACTGTCATGAGATGGATGGGTCACTGAACCTATTTCCTGATATCTTGAATATGTATGAAATTATTCCTAAGCCATATGAATGAAAAGTTATATGTAGAAACACAGTTTTTTTAAAAGCAATTAATAGGCTGGTCAAGTTAACATATAGCTACCGAATGTCTAGGCTGAGTTTCATAAGCACAGCTTACCTGGCTATGTTGTGTCTAAATAGTGGAGCTGAAATAGTGCAATGTTATCCAGAGCTGATAACTCATTACATCCAAGTAATGCCTCCAGGTACATCTGCAGTTAACGCCTACTGATGCCTCTAGGCGTCAAATATTGTTTGTTCATATTTGCATCAATAATTCCAAAAACATGCTATGTACAAGGTTTTAAAAGATTTCATCTTAAAGCTTACACAATGGCAAACTCAGCTGCATTAATATTTGACCTCTGTCTAGTGCAGGTAAAGAGATGCTAGCTGTTGTTTTTATGATAATAGTTTACATAGCTATAATTTTTGCATTTTTCTAAACATCTCAACAACCAAGTAACACAGACAGAACTCCATAGCCTCATATGAAAGCTCTCAGGTAGATGAATAAAATGCTGATGATAGTATGTGTGCAACTTGAGTGGTTGCTGAGATATTTTAAGTTGTTTACAAAATATTACAAATGTAATAGTTACTACTGTGACTTATAAAATTCAAGTTTAAGACAAAGAGCCTAAACAATACTACCAATATAAAAGTAGTTTGTAGTGAAGGGTTTGCCATTTATACTTCTTTCATAACCCCTATAATTCCAGATATATGAACATTTGTTTGAAATGTGAGGACATAATTTGATTCTGTCAAAGGGCTTAGGCTCCGCCCAATAGAAGCTAGAGTTCATACTTCCGGAACACCACTGGAGAATTTGGAGTGAATAAGTTAACAATGTATTCAGAGCAACACTGCATGATGGCGTTATAGTAGATAGTTTGCTAATGGATATCCCATAGGACACATAATCAGGTCAAATGTCCCAATGAGCCTACTAACGTGCATGTAGCATGCATCAAAATGCACAGCTTGAACATCTGAAAATCCTAATAAGGGATGCACAGCAATGTTCCCACCAATTTAATGCTATAAATGAAAAGGAAATGGGTGTATACAACTTTCAGAAAATGGGGAGATTAAGCAGAAGGATGTACAGAAGGACAGAGTAGTGGAAGCCTGGGATGAGGGTGGGGAAGAAATTATATTTTTTATGGGTCAGGTGCCAGTTTTTCTTTTTTACCAAGTAGGGAGCAGGGAGAAGTTAGTGAGCTGAAGGTGCTGGAAAGAAAGAGCTTATAGGGATAGTAAGCAGGGACAGACAGATACAGACAAGTGTGTGAGAAAGACCATCCAGGACAGTTGGAACGGGGGAACAATAAGCAGGGGAATACAGAAGAACAACTGGAAGAGAAGACTGTGATGGGGTGGGGCGCAAGAATATATTTTCTTTTCTGAATGGGTGCCCCTTTTTTCATTTTTACAAGAAGAGTAGAAGGGGAAGGTAACAAGGGGAATGTGTAGGTAGGAAAAAGGGAATAATGACAGCAACAAGGGTACATGAACAAACGTTAAATTATACAAAGACTAACAGGAAGGTGCTGACATACATGGATGCACAAAGAACAAATACAGATAGAGTTGGGGGGAATTGATGATGAGGGGTACTGGGATACAGACTGGGGGAGGGGTGAGACACAGAGAAAGGGAACACCATGCTAGGGGATAGGGTGGGGTGACAGCTGACTGCCACGCTGCGTAGTGCCTCCCCAACTACACAGGTCAGTCACCTCTGTGACTATGCTCAAGGCTGAGCCTACCCACTGGTTGCCCACTGGTCAAGCCCAGACAACTGTGCAACTTTGCTAATTGCACAAGAATGCACTCCAGGCTGCCAATGTGGGTGTTCAACTGCTGGTCCACCAAGGCCATCATAAGGCCCTCCACTTTCTTCTAAGGTATGTATCACGGCACCCCCAGTGGCAACCCCTGATGGTGCAATTTCACCTTTCAGAAAAGCCAGACCACCAAAGGACATCAGGGTATCTTCCAGGGTGTATCCTACTGGATGATTACATCACCCTGCAGACAGCTGGGGAGCTAGTATATAATGGCAAGGCAGGCCAATGGTGTGGTGGCTGCTGCCGCATCATGTTCACCACCATAACAGCCATTGCAGCAAATATGAATCTAAATGGAGAGAACGAAAACAATGAGCAAGAAATAAAACATTAAAAGGACAATGATAAAGAGACAGAATCATGATAGCAAAATCAATTATCATTAATGTGTACTACACTTCAGCTTGAACTTTCTTTAGGTCTTTTAGCCCAAAACACTATTACATAAGAAAAAAAAAAACCTACTAATTCATAGCACAACTAAAAGTGTTACCAACACATGTAATAATGAGCATGGTCATACCAGACAAAAGCCATTTTGAAATGATAGGTTACATGTGCCCTCCGACAGTCAGCCAAAGAGGGACATTCTCATTGCCAATAAGGAATCAGATTTCATAAGTGAGGAACTCAGAAAATGAGTAGAATCCTGAAGGTTTAAGATTTACCTGCAGAACTGCTAGCAGCCCATGGGTAGGTGAGTGCAAAATCCGGGCAAGGTAATAGCCAATCGCCTCCTTCTGATTGGCGAAACAGTTCCTGAATGAAAGAATGCTGCTAATTATGCCATGGCAAGCAAATTACAATATGTCTGCCTGACAAAACAGTACTACAACATCAAGTGTACCACAACAGCCCAGATCAAAATGCCACTTAACCAATTCACCTGTGTGTACTGCATGTGAACGGTATACGAGTTGCAAAGAGTGAACACAAGGGGCAACTGGCCTGAACAAACTCAGGAGTTAGTAGTGTTCTGCGCAAAGGAGCTGCTATCAGGTGGAACACATGGCCTAATAGATAGTGCTCTGCATGGCACTATGATGACCACACCATGGAAACACAACCACAGAAAATATGACATGAATATAGGCCAAAGACAAGATATAATAGGACAGCCACCAGTAAACATTGACTGGTAGCCTATCCAATGCATACTCATGGTATACCAGGTGTAAATGTCATCATATAACCGCACATTAAAAAATGGCATGACAGGGGAATGTAAATGGAAGCAGAAGCATAATGTGTAGTAAGCAGACCAGGGTGTAGGGGTAAAGCTATGGACATGGCAAAGTAGGAAGGCAAACACTTCTGTCTGAGGTAGAGTATGACAACACACAGGATAGTGGTGGATCATCTACTGGCAGACCAATCATTATCAGGCCACCAGTAGCAATCCCTTCAGGTACAATGGATGGCAGAACAGTTCAGCCTGCTTTAAGATGTATTCAGTAATTCAACTAAATAGCAGCAATAAAAATGGGCAGTGGAGAAGGTATTTAAAATATATGTAGATATAACAACAACATAACCACTATGCCTGGAGAGTCTTGGCATCTCCCTCTGGCAAAATATCTGGGTGTATCCTATCTCATTAGGAGATGAAAAGCAAAAAAGAAAAATAAAATTGTCCATGACTCACATGTACAGCATGTGGCTGAACACTTATGCCTAAATAATCACAAGTGACCACCTGTTAGTACTACTTACTATAAACCTCAGCTGTAAATTTTCTAACCTCCTTTTCCTATCAGTTAAGATGGTCATGGTGGCATCTCTTCAGGTTGCTGTATTTGTATATATTTTCTTTTACAGAGCCCATGGCATGACTCACTGCTCTAACAAGGCAGTGGTAGACATCTGGAGACCCTCATAAGAGTCCCCCAACAGGCACTCCTGGTGGTCATTGCAATATGTACAAAGATTATTGTATTTTCCTTTCTGCACAACACAGCAGCATTTCCACAGTCAGCACCTGCAGAAGCCATGCACACTTTACAAGTTGTAATCTAGAGGAAAATGATAGCAGATTTACCTGTACATGCTTTGCAGACATTGTATCACATGGTGCTCATTGACAGGCAGTACGATAGCATAGCAGAGTCCAACGCCACAATATAAAAAAAAAAAGTTAAAGTCAAAGTGAACCTTATTGTCATTCAGACTTCATATAGTGCAAACTGAAAGACATTTCATCTCTCTAGACTCAATGTACACAACATGACAAGAAGCATTACAATAGACATTACTACATCACAGTAAACCATTACAGACATACCTAAAACATTTTGAATTCCAGCAGTCATCAGTATTGCACAAGAAGGCTAGTTTCACATCAGTTGGTTTATTACATGAAAATCTGAGTTGAGGCTAGCATTTGAGCTATTGCACAAAAATATGAGTTCTTAGCAACATAGATTTCTGTTACACGTGGTGGCCATCATCATGCATGTTGTTAGTAGAGCTGAGTAGTCTGATGGCCTGTGGAAAGAAGCTCTTAATCAATCTGGCAGTTTTGCACCGCATACTGCGATAGCACTTGCCAGATGATAGGAAGGAAATAGTCTATGTGCAGAGTGAGTGAGGTCCCTAACTATTTTAGTGGCTCTACTGAGACATCAAGACAAGTATAGGCCTTGAATAGATGGAAAAGTGGTTCTAATAATTTTCTCAGCCACTTTCACCGCCCTTTGGAGAGACTTCCGATCTGAAGCAGAGCAGTTTCCATACCATATCAAAATACTGTTGACAAGATGCTTTCTATAGTGCCCCTATAGAAGATTGTGAGAACAGGAGGTGGTTTGCTCTTCTCATTCTCTGCAGAAAATACACATGCTGTTTCCCCTACTTGACAATGGAATTTGTGTTATGGACCATATGTACCCTTAAGAACTTGGTGCTTTTTACCCTCTCCACTGTTTTTCTGTGGATTGTGAGTGGAGAGTTTACTCTGTGGTTCCTTCTAAAGTCAACAATTTTCTCCTTGGTCTTGTTCACATTCACTGCCATGTTGTTGTTGTCGCACCACACAATCAGTTGGTTAACCTCCTCTTGGTAGGTTGTTTCATCATCATTGCTGATGAGACCCATGACTGTTGTGTCATCTGCAAACTTAATTATGTGATTCGATCTATTCCCGGTGATGCAGTCATTGGTCAGCAAAATGAACAGCAAGGTGCTCAAGACATAGCCCTTTGGTACCCCAGTGTTCATAATGATGCTCTCTGAGGTTTTCTTGCCAACACATACTGTCTCACGTCTATCTATGAGGAAGTCTAGTATCCAATCGCACTGTGGGTGCTGATACCCACTTGAACCAGTTTCTTTATTAGATGCTGGGGATGACTGTGTTGAAGGCAGAGCTGAAGTCTTTGAATAGCATGCGCACATAGCAGTTTTTGTTTTCCAGGTAGGCCAGAGATAAGTGAAGTGCCAATGAAATAGCATCTACTATGGAGCGATTAGATCAGTATGCAAATTGGAGCGGGTCAAACGTTGCAGGAAGACTTGATGTTATATAGTCCATGACCAGCCTTTTGAAACACTTCATTAGAGTGGAGGTGAGAGCTATGAGGTGATAATCACTGATGCATGATGGTGGAGACCACACATATAACCACACATTAAAGAACTGGAATGTCAGGGTGGTGTTTATGGATTGAAAAACACACTGGTCTAAATATGCATATTCCATAAAACTCACATTCCAGTTCATGGTTGCACTATAGACTCCTAGGGGCTGCAAGTCTGATTAATAAATCCAAAACATTGGAGGGGGGGGTCGAAGACCTACTCATGCAAGCGCATTACCCTTCACATTCATTTATACATGTACACAGCCTGGTCCAAGCCTCATTATACAGTCTGGGGATGGCACGCATTGTATTAAAAGTGCACTTCAGAGACAGTTATCTTAAAATTATCTCATTAACATAATTACCACACTATGAACCTTAAAACTGCACCATAAAGACAACTGTGGCATTTGTAGTGCTCAATGTGCTACAAAAATTAACTGAATAGTAGTGGGTTTTACAGGTATTGCTCAAGGGAGGAAAGACCTGTACAACTGCCTTGGTAATGGGGTCATATTACTTCAGTAAAAGACATATTCAGCGAATATGTCTTCATTGTTCACCAGGCACCAAAATCAACTTCAGCGAACTGTGGAATTTGTACCATGGTTCGGAAACACTTAGCCATCCTCTCAACTTTGCCTTTTTCCCCACTGTAGTGCAATCTTGGAGTTGGTATATATAGTTAGGGGGGGGTGTGAGGAGCGAAGACCACATTTGGGTGGATTTGATTTAGTGCTTTTTGTGTTCCGTATATTTGGTGGGCTAGTGTTTCCAAACCGTGGGAAAAATTCCGCGGTTCGTTGAAGTTAATTTCGACATCTGGGGAGCGATGAAGACAATATTCGCTGAATACGTCTTTCGCTGAAGTAATATAGACCCTGGTAATGGTACATGAAATAGTCACATGGTGAGAATGTGCTGCTACCAGTAGCACTCATTTGCTGTGACTGGAGGGAGGTTGCTCCATATTTACATACTGACAGGGGGTGGGAGCAGATGAAGCTGTACAATGAAGTGCTGTAGATTCATTACCACTGTGCTTTACAGATTACAGAAGAGTATTACTTGCAATGTTTTAAGGGGACACAGGTCATACGCAGGTGTGGAGACTGCATTAAAGTGTTTTTTTGGGGGCTCTATAGCCACCTGTAGATAGATTTTTGAGGTGCATGGGGTGGTTTGCAATAATTGCTACCTGCAACTGAGGATGGGGTGCTGACAGCAGTGGCCCACCTAACTAACAGATGAGGGTTGTGTGAGGTAGAGTATGGTCACTGTTGCGCAACACTGACACGCTCAGTTGTGTTGTGATGCATACTGTTTCTGAATTTGATGGCTGCACTTTATTGGTCACAGGTTTGCACAGGATGCAGACAGGGCACAAAACACAATTTCATCTGTTTCCAAACTGCCCTATTGGGATGCTAGAGGGAGTAATCCTGTGAAGGTGGGGTATGATGGTGGTTGCACCTAATGGTGCCACAGCCTCCATGTGGGTCTGTCCACACCACAGCAGGTATATGTCCACTTCCCAACCATAGCTTTATGTCCACATTTATAAGTTGTGATAACAACACCAAAGCACCTAGAAAAGTTGTTCTAGACAGAGACAAAATTACTATTGCAGGCCCCACAATAGCAACTGGACAGTTGGTACAAGTAACAGATAAAGGTGACCAAGCTTTCCACAACTATGTATATGGTGTGAGCTGCTGGAGGACATGAATGCTGTTGTTCTCTACAACAGGCAACAAGGCAGTCCATCAGGTGCAGCATGGGGTCACTGACATAATCTTGCATGATCCCTCAGAAGGACCCCACCAATGCACAAGAGACAAGAGCCATAGGTGGGAATTTGGCATCCCAGTTTACTTTGACCACCACAGAGGAGTTCCTGTTGTCCCCCTCTGGGGAGAAAGAATGGAATTTGATACATGGCAGAGACCTATATATGGGAACCTAGCCATATACACAATCACACATCTTTGCTAGTGATGCAACAGGTTGGTATTACCTTATGCTGGTGTCACAGATTAGAGGCGTATATGCTCCATAAGCCTAGGGACGCTCAACAATTCCATCTCTCCTCTACAGTTACATCTGGGATACAGACCTGATGACATACCACTCAGGGTACTTGTGTTTACATTCTTTACACAGGAATAATCATTAATATTGGTGCTTCACTGAATGGTGGGATTGCTATATATTGGTAATTCCAGACATGAATGTTTATATGTCTTCTTTCACAGGTATTATGGTTATGGCGTTCTCAAAATACATATTTATATTTCAGTCTTTCTTCCCCTTCTGACACAGTGCCCCATGTACATTGGTGGGTCTGCCAGCCATTCCAATCTACCCACAGACTAATGCAAACTTTTGTGCCAGGGCCAGTGAGGAACTTAAGGGTGCCCTGAGTGTTCATGCTGTCAAACATCAAGCCAAGAGGGGGCTCTCTATCTTTAACCTAACCTTGGTTTCTTTCCCAACATGTGCCTGATAATCTCTATGGGGTTAGGCAATGGGCAGACTGCACTAATCCACTATCCATTTCTGCAAGCAGTTAATGTCAGCATGCTGCTCTGCCCCTCAGCTAAAGCACATCACAAGGAAGCTCCAGTCACTTTGTATGGCCATCACAGTCCTACCTCCCCTCCCCCCAGGATGGACATGCCCTTCATTCCTGCCATTCCATCAGTCATCTTAACTGCTGTTTGAGCCTGGGTCAGCTGAGCTGAAGACAGTGTTTATCCTTGTATGCTACAGAAGTGAGAAAGGCCATGCTGATGTTGGTATGTCAAATGACTTTGATAGTGATAGCAACTTTGCACATTCAGGAGGAACAATGCCTCTGTCTACAGAGGGCACACTGCCATCTATGTCCAGTGACACAGCTCTTTTGCTTATGGAATCTGCCCACACATTATCAGAACCTATGAAAAGATATGCCATGCAAAGTAGCCACCACCATCTTGTCTCCTGGTCATTGTCTGAGACAGTTACCACAATGGCCATTACATAATGGATGTAATGGGTGTTCAGGACACTCATGTTGGCATGGGTAGATGCCTCCTGGTCATTTCCCAAGACAGACACCACAATGGCCATTAAACAACAGATGCAGAGAGCACTCATCCAGGCACAGGCAGATTCTACCATCACCATGGCAGAGATGATAGTTGTACAGTGTGGCCTGCATAATAAAGTACATGATGATTTTCAATACATGGCCCACCTCAGTGGCATGTTGGGCAGGCATCTGGGTGCATCTACTGCCATTATGCATTGAAGGTAATGTTGTTCTGCTTATCTGCCTACATTGTGGGTACACCACACAGGCCAGGTAGATCAGATTCATAGGTTCATATGTGTTTACTAAGCTAGTAAACAGAAGAGTCATTTTAAGACTAGCCATGCATCCCAAATCTCTGAAAAGGGCTGGTACCCTTGATAAGTGTAATCAGGGGCTTGGGAAGTGAAACATTTACAAGCAGGGGGTTGGCAGATGAACCATTTACAGGCTGCCTTTGTCCATTAGAGACATATGTGCCAAACCAGGGATGAATTTCCTGTTCCCAATCCAATTGTCCAAATTAAACCTGAATTGAGTTAGGAAGGAACTCTGTTTCACATGGATGCGGAGCTTGTTCTGGAGATGGGGTAGTCTCTGGGATAAATACCTGTCTCTCCAGCAGGTCCTATTTATAGTATCATAGACAAGGTTTAAGTCTTTAGAACAGGTAATTCTAGTGCTATTTGTTTTGCGAATATGCATGAGGTCCATCTGGGTGGGGTATTAGAATGCCCCATATGCCGGGCATAGATATCCCCTCAGCATCCTCTAGGAAACAGAATACAGGGATAGGGCCCTGAGGCGGTCTGTACAGGACATGTTGCTTACACCTTGTATTCTTTTAGCGAAGAACCTCTGTGAACATTGTAATTGTTGGATATGCCTGGTTGGGTACATGCTAAAGATGTCATTGTACTCAATGATAGATCTCATGTACTGTTACCTCATCCCATGCCACCAACCAGTGGGGTACCTGGGGAAGCATGGTATGTGTGCTGACAAGGTCATAGCAGTCAGGCACTGGCAGTGCACAGGTAGTCATAGTTTCATAGCTCACCGTAATCCCTGTCAACATGTGATGGTGACTGGTGCCAGTGCCAGTCATCAATGAGAATTCTTCTGTAGCCTGGGACACTCACAGTCTGCAGCCTTCCCACCTTTGATTCCACACCACCTGTCACACACAAATACACATACATTGCAGCTGCATCTTTAAGAGCTGTGTGCCCTGATACCTATTCTGAGCACTTATCCTGGATTGCTGGGCACATACCCCTCTCAAGAAGCACCAAGCCTCCCTACAGAATATATACAGCTCCAACCAAGCTCCTTGCCATACACACACTTCCTTCTACGTCTTTAATGCCCTCTCCCCCCACCTCTGTGCCCACTGATGATTCCTGTCACTGTGTCCCCTTTACACCTGTGCATATGACAACTACTGTGCCTTGCCCTCATAGCTGTGTTATTTGGGTAAATGGTGTCCACTGTACTGACCACTCATTGCACTGTATAGTATAGCATGGGATTGTATTGCATGGATCAGTCTTGCTGTTTGTTGTCTCCAGTAATCTAGCCCATACTTATGGACCAGATACCACTTCACTGGCACCAGTTTCTGCTTTTCATGGTCTTTTCCTGCAGCTGGTTCCTCAGATGGCTTCTCATGGGGCACTTCCTCAGATGCTGATGCTAGTCTGTCTGCTATTCCTTTGGCAATCCCCTTCTCTAGCTGTCTCTGTACAATCATATTATGTAGCATTGCAGACGGAATGAATATCTTGCTGCAGATTTGTGGAGCATCCTCCAGCATATCACCAGAGGAATCTAAGTAGTGGAAATGGGCCTTTATCAGTTTAAACTGACACTCAGTGTTGTTTTATGTCTGCAGCAGTGTGGAGTTGTATATTTTTTCAGTCACAATCTGTGGGTTTTGAACTTCTATCATGAACCATGGTGCTAGGGCATACCCAGCATCACCAATAGATGTCTATGTGAGAAATCATCCTACAGAAATTGCTGACTGGACATGTGCCAGATGTGTACTGATACCTTGAGCATCTCTCTGTGCAGCTAATAAGAGTTTCAAGGCTGATTAGTCTCACTCATTGACCAACAGAGACAGTGCCCAACCATGATATCCATAATGGAGCTGTTTAACCTCTTGGTGGGTTCCCCTCTTGCAGACCTCTCCATACCTGTTCCTATCCCCCATTATGGTGCTCTATTCCTTATGTGTCCCTCTCCATATTTTTTTGCAGCCCAGTCTTCCCATTCTCCACTTGTCCACCCTCTTTCAGTCTGTGTCTTTCCACTCTCTTCCCCATCAGTCTCTGAGGTGTGTATTTGTTTGTTTGTTTGCCTCTGATTTCATCCGTATACCTGCCTTTCTCTCTACAACTGCTCCTAGCCACTTTACCCATCTACACTTTTTAAAAAATGAAAGATGGCCACCTGAAATAGAAACGCCCTTCCCCCCTCCACCTTTCATCCCTTCACATTGGCCTTCTATGTGTTTCTCTGCTTGTTTTTTTTTTTTTTTTCATTTCTAACTTTATTATCTCTCTTTTTCCTTCCTATTTATATGATAGCTTAACTTGTCACTTTGCTGTTGTGGCTGCTTTTCATACCCATTTTACAGCTATGAGGTGCTCTGTTATGAGTCTGAATTACATAACATCTCACTTGCTATTTTTGTGAAGCTTTCATGTGAGCAGTCATACAGCATAAAAAATGCTCTCTCTTGGATGTCACTCATGAAAGAATGGCTGACATTTTGTCTTTCTTAGTTTTGAACTCGATCAGAAACAACTCTTCTGTCTCACATTATCCCTGAGATTATTTTGCTCTGACTCTCTAAAACGTTACATTAAAACAAATTGCATCTATGCCTCACTGTCATACAGGCTGCAGAACAGATTATGTATTGGTAACAGGAATTTTCTGCACTGCATCTCAACAGCACCACCTTTGCAAAAATCAGCTTCATTTATTAAAACTCTTAAGTGATGCATTTTATTTACTAGCATACAGACATCTCTATATACTCTTTGGTAGGTTCCATTTATTTTATGTGTTGGGGTGTCATCTCCATAACAGCCGTCTAACCCCCTGCTTTTAGTACTTCCCAAATAACATTTTAGCCATCTATGCTGATTTATGTTAACATGCCCCATGCAACTACACCTTCAATTCTAGTCATTTAGCTTTCATATATTTGGTGTAATAAGCTTTAGAATTCCAAAACCTATATGAGAAACATTTTTCTGTAACTGAACTTCTTCTGAAATTATATGTATGTGCATACTAAAAGCACATCTTCTTTAAGATTCACCCACTAGTCTCAGACAGAGGTGTCTTTTTGATAATTCATGTGTTCTAATGCAGTCAAGTAAATTTCCACATTACCTTTCCTACCTTCTAAACTTGCTTCCTTCTGTGCCATGGATAATGGAAAAAATATGATTGTCAGTATAGATGAATGGGGCCACTTTGTACTTGCTTAGTTTAATCAGATTCTGCTTGACCTAGTCAGTGATTTGGCAAGATGGCTCATTTTTTCAAAATGTTGATGGTGATTCATGCCCTCGAGTTCTTCTCTGCTCTTTTCTTCATTATTTAGGTATCATATTTTGCTGAGGTATTGGGCAGTTACTCAGTAACCATGCACATTTGAGGCAGCATCTTACAGTGTGGGTAGGTTCTTACATCAAGGTCCATTCTCTTTGACCTAGAGTCCCAGAAGAGTTCTCCCAACCTTTGCCTTGCTGATAGCTATTAGTCATTGTAAACTCATGTAGCTCTCCTATATTTTGTCTCCCAATGACTGTTTCGGGGTAGCACATATTTCCTCAGTAACATTTTGTATGTTTCCAGCTGGTTGAACCAATTGTTACTGGAAAAAAAACTTAAACAAAAATAATCACCTTAATCCAGTTGGAATAGATAAAACCTTTGGCTTTCTCCTACTCATTTATTATTCCTTTGTCATCGTCCAGACCCATCAATCACAAACACATATTCCCTGCTATGATGTGGAGCAGTATGTGAGAGGCTGTGGAATAAAACGATAATGAGGAACCTTGTTTCTTTATAGATGATTTAGAACTTCAGAGATGTTAAGACCTGCTGCCTTTTGCTGTTTTTCTTATTCAGAATTTTATATAAATGCAACAGTGCTTTGTTTCAATGAAATTTGCTGCATAAATACCTTGTCCTACACACCGATCTCCTAAAGGCTCTGTCTCTGTATTCAGTCACCTACAGACTGCTGAAAGAGGATCTTTGCCTGGCTTACAGGGCTCCCTCAGATCCAGCCCTGATGGATCTGTTGCACATGTGCAAAACAAACAACACCAGAAACATTACATCCAGGGATCGGAACTTCACTTGTGACATAAACAGAACATACAAGAGGGATAGATATGTGTCCCAAGGGATCCCCACACTATGGAATAGCCTACCCATCCATATAAAACAGAGTTCATCCCTGATCCTGTTCAAACAAAACCTTGACAACTGAATCCGAAATCTTTTTAATCAACTTTGCCCCTGGCCTGACCCCCATGTCACTTATGGACAGAGGCCTTCAGTAAGAAAAGTACTATCCTAACATCCCCACCAACAAATCCTTAGTTACCTACCTATTAACATGCTCTCCCAATATATAGATGCATGATACTCAATACCCAAATGATTTGAGGTGCATGGCTAGGTTTGTAATGGCCCTAGTGGTTGTTAGCCTAGTAACAACCTATGAAAACTGTGAAAAAAGGCCCAGCACCCTTAGTAGGTAACATTTCCAATATTGCTTGAAAAATATCTGCACCTTTTTAATATTTACATTTTGTTTCTATTTCCTAACCCTAACTCAGGCTTACTTTATAAAGTTTTTGTTTGCACAGTTAGTAAGATTGCAGGTAGTCCTATTCAGTATGATGACCTATGCTGGCATTATTTTTATTTCTCTGTTATTCAATCAGATTTTTTTTTTGACAAATGTTTTGACTGTGAAAAATGGGGTTTGTAGGGGAGTACACTTACTCACAACTAATAAGGCTGCAGTGTGACCATATGTATCATCTGAAGCCCATTTCACTAAAAACCATCATACAGATACAGATGCAGCTTGTATTGTAAAATGTACTGGTCTAGAAATGAGTTAACTAAACTCAAAGGTGTTTGTGGCAAAGACCACCAACTCATAAAACCAGAAATGAACTGTTGTTTTTTAAACAGTTTTCATCTATTTATACTTTTAGAAAGTCAAGCTTCTCTTAATACCAGTTCAGTAAGCTAGGATTCTAAAACATGACTGGTGAATGAGGGTAAGGTGAGTTAAAGTACAGTATGGTTGCATTATATTGTACCCTTTACCAGCCTATTCCAAGTGCTGCCTGTATCGCTGTTACTGGAATGCTAAGTAACTGTATTCAGAAGTGCTAGGGGCAGAGTCTCAACAAAGCAAAGCACTTCTGAATGGAAAATGTTACAAACCAGCTGAGCAGGTTAGCAAACAAAACTTTTGGGACAACTTTCAGAAGGCTACAGCAAGCAGAACCCCCTTGTCAGTTTGTGAAGCAACTTACATACCTGTACTTAGATAACTTATCATAAGGACAGGGAGTGTTCAGCATTTTACACTATCACATAAATCCATGATCCTGGCTGAAATGTTATCGACTATGTTGAGAAAGGTAGTAGCAGTAAAGTGCCTCCCATTGTAATCATTTATGACCATCCCATGTTGCTGTAGCAACTGTTTTTCACACTCTTGAAACTCACAACAATAATGTTGCATACCAGCAATATGATCCTAGTTGAAGATTGCAGGCTTGTTTGAAGTTTCCAGCTGGCATTTAAAAAAAAAAAACTTAACGAACTTAACGCACCCATCTTTGTAGCTTTGTGAATTTAATTGCTGAAGCAGCTAGTGTCTAAAACACAAACAGCAAGTTTGCATTTGAAAAGAAATCATGTTTTATGGGAAACTTGCTGGAAAGGTCCACAATGCAGCAAAAAAAAAAATCCAGTCCAACATTTATGAAACAAATTAACTACGCAGAAAATGATCTAATTAAAACAAACATCAGCAAGCACAAACACACTACAGTTCTTCAGGTGAGAAGAATTAATTTGTTGGCATAAAAAATGTTGAGAAATCCAAGTCACTTGGCTGTACCTGCCAAAGTAAATAGTGGTGTATAATCTCTGTGATTTTCACTGATATGAGGCCATTTTCAGAATTCTCTTTTTGAAAGTAATAACAGTATTGAAAATGATTTTGTTTCTGGAAAGATGATGAAGAAGAGCATAAAATGAAAACTATTTTGGGACTGTTTGTGAATTCTGATAACTGGTGCAACCATTTATTTGTTTATTTTATTAAGGTTTTTATTATTTTTATATTAAAAATAAATACAGTAGAAATAAAAAATAAAAATGTGTTTGCTCATACATTCTAGGAGAACTGACATTTCTTAAACAAGGTTCCATTGTCTCTTGCTTAAATACTGATACAGCCAGCAAGAAAATCCTACTTGAGCAGTTTCTGTGATATATTTATCGCACATAAACTAAGCAAATTAATTTCTTTCCAAGTTATTCAGTTGTAGTAATATTGCATCCTTTCTTATAGAACTGAGTGCAGTGAATTTCTGGTTAGTAATGGTTGTTCACTTTATATCCATTACTACTTTATTTTTTTGTTTCCTTGTTTGATTAGTATATTAAGCAGAAAGATGAGTTGGCTTGAAGACCAATTTTAGCCCTGACCTGGGCCAAATAGACAACAGCAGCATATCTGAGTACCAGAAACAAGTTCTACAAAAATAGACAGGATCTACAAGTACTCACATGCATTAGCTTGCAAAAGACTCTTTCATTGCCTCTTGCTGTAAACGGCAAGTGCCCTAATGCCTACTAGACTGATCCTTATGAATTAGCTATCGTATCACCACTAAACTGCATAGTCCTTCCATAACCTTAACTCTAACCTTAAAACACCTACATGGTCTTTCTCCCTAACCTGATTCCTCACTCCTTAAATTTGCATTTCTTGACTAGTGACTAACTTTAAAACTCTACTCCCTAACCCAAAAACTCCACTCCCCAGCTGTAAACCTAATTCCCAGATTGCTTCTCAAACCTAAAACCTAAAACTCCCTTCCCCCGCCTTAAGTCTAAAGTCGTGAATCACTCCCTAGCCCTAAAATTTCTCCCATTCCCAAAATCTAAACTCCCTCTTATTTCCTAACTTTAATACTCCCCTCCTGCTCCATGAACCTAAAGTCGCTGTTTGTTGTCTAACCCTAAACTCCTCTCCCTAATCTATAGCCCCTCAAAAAGCACATACAAAAACTAAAGCCAAAAACCCCACCTCCTGATAATCTACCCTCAGAATACCCTGTTATGGCATCAAATGCAATAGCATACCCCACCTCCATTCTCATCAACCACTTCTTAACTAAAAGTACAATCTCTGCATCCTTGCCATTTGGAAAACATCATATATTATTCCACCACATAAAGGTTTTACTGACACTTATTTCTCAAGCTATCATCCAATTGCCATCCTTTCCCCACTGGCCAAAAAACAACTTGAAATATGTAGTCACACCCAGATTATGAACTATTTAACTTCTAATAGCCTCATCACAAATACACAACACAGTTTCAGACCCAAACACAGTACCACAACACCTCTTTTGAGTTTTTCAAATATTATCAACACAGAAAGGAATAAGGGTCACTATGTTCCACCCATCTTTTTTGGACCTGCCCAAACCTTTCAACACTGTCCCACATCAGCAAGTGCTAAAAGAACTCTCCAAACTTCACCTTGCCTGGATCGCCATAACCTGGTTTCATAACCATCTGTGTCACAGGCAGCAAGCAGTTATAAGGCAAAACCCTCTCATCCTTATTTACAGTAACTATAGAGGTGCCACAGGGTCAGTACTTGATCCCTCAGTACTTAATATCTATACCAACTCTTTGCACACAGCCATACCTCTCAAGTGTCCAGATTTTTGCAATATGTCCAGATTTTTTATTCATATTTTTGGTCTTTTCTTCATAAAATGTATGGTTTTCTGGCAAATCACTGGAATGATCTGAGGACTGAAGTCACTAAATAATAACATACATTTGAGTTTCAGACTTCAAATTCTTCAGAAAATGCATGTTAATACAAATTCTATTATTCTAGCAACTATTTAAGTTTCTAAGAGCAATATTTAAAATATGTCCTTATTTTGGGGTATTTGTCCCCCATTATATCAGGCTTTGTTCAGATTTCTTGCACTAGGAGGTTGAGAGGTATGCACTCAGCCTCTAAACACACTTCAGTTATTCAATATGCAGATGACTCTGTCCTCATCTGCTACTCCCCACCTTCTCTTCACTGTAAGAAATTAAATAGGACTCATTTTTTCCCATAGAATCATGGTTATCAAAATTGCAGCTGCTTCTCAACCTTAGCAAAACAAAATTCATGCTATTCATGGCCCCCCTAAAAAAAAAACTCAGAGCTTAAAGGAGTACCGCACCCACAGACTCAAAAAACATGTTTAAAACATCATGGCATGATGTTTCCTACACTTTAACAGCACTCTGGGATTATTTACAGGATTTTAAATATTTTTATATGTAATTCCAGACTCTGACCACCTGGAGGCTGGCATATTGACATGATTTGGATAAATCAGGTTGCCATCCAGTATCCCAGAAATCATTGTTTGGCTCAAAAATGATGAGGGAGCTGGCTTAATGGCTAAGGTGTTTGCCTTACAAACACAAGGTGCAGGGTTTGAGTCCCACAAGGGATAATTGGCTAGGCTTAAAATGGCTTGCAAGGCCAGTTAGTTTAGTACTAAACTATGAACTATGAACTATGATGTAGAAAGAGACTCACACAAGGTTCCAATAGGGAAATACAGTGTACTGGAAACACAATGCTAAAAAGAAGTACCCTACCTTATAGTTAAGGTGGTTGGCATAATGGTTAAGGTAAAAATAAAAACCTTGTGTACAGGAACGTGAGGGCTTGTAAAACTCAACACTGCTTGAAAATACTGCATTCCTCTGCAGACACCAGCAAGTAGTACTAAACAGCAATGGCAAATAAAAAGCAAAACCAGAAAGCAGTCCTATTCTTGACTTGGTTTATAATGGTTAAGGTGTTTACCTTACAAACATAAGGTGCAGGGTTTAATTCTCGCATGGGGTAATTGGCTAGGCTGAAAATGGCCCACAAGGGCAGTTAGCCTAGTACTAATCTATGAACCTATGAACCTAATCTATCATGCAGGCCTCCATTTGCCTAAAGTTCCTGTCATTTCATAGATGTTGCATGCATACAAAGTACTGAGTAAAATAGAACAGTGTAAGTAACATTCCCTGCTGCTGGATGAGTACTTAAAACAGAAACAGTGCAAATGCCACAGAATACACTCAAAGTGCTGTTTACTGTTGCCTTTTTTTCTAATTTAGTTTAAATAGCACTAATTTGTGAGACAATGAATTCCAGTCCATTTACTTCTCCCCTCCCCCATAACACTTAGCTTCCCTAGCTGTCAAAGTCCTGAGGGTAATTTGACCTGGTAATTCCATTGATTGGCAGATCTCAGCAGGGTGCTTGACTCATGTAATGTAATCTTTGCTCTAGCATTTCCTGTGTTAGAGGGGACATTTCTTGCTGCACTATAGCCATGGCCTTACTTGACTGCAATCACATCCAGTAAGGTCTTGCACCAAGGAGCTAAAGAATAAAACATTTATACTATTAACCAGTTTAGATCTTTATTAATTTAAGTGTTAAGGTATCACTTCATGCTTCCACCGTGTTAAAAATTGAGATTTACATGTGCAAAGTGTGTTGGTATGCAGTGTTTGCCTTCATATGTTTTTACTCCACTGGTTGGTTTGCAAAAAAAACCTTTTGCAGTATCCCTGGATTTGTCTTTGTACATACAAACCACATTGCTATATTTTCCCCTTCCTTTTTCTTGTGTCCAGACAAAGTAAATGTTTTATTGATTTTTTTTAAAATAAAGGACATCAAGGTTAACTTACCTTGAATCAGACAATGGATGCCACTACAAAGAATCACTGTTGAAATATTTGTGCATGGACAAAATCCCTTACTAGATCTATTTGCCAGCCTCCAGTTCAATTGGTGCTATGGCTTTAATATACTGGTGTGTTTGCTCATGCCTTCCAAATATCTCCACCATTACATACCATGTTTGCAGTGTAGTAACCACCCGACATGCCCATACACCTTTAGCCATCAATATGCAGCTACTCCTGTTCATGTGAGTATGTGAATTCATTTTCAGACTTAAGGTGTGGAAGCTGCACTGAATAATTCTAGGTGCTTGTTCAGGTTTCACATGGTGCTTGCTTAGAGCTACTCTCATGTTAAGCCACTATGAATATGTTGCACTGCCACCTCTGATACCAGGGTAATGTTTTAATCTTTCTATTCCCGCGCTGCACACTAGCAGTATCTGGTGCAAATACAACAGAGAAGTATGCAAGCGATACACCACCTAAGCATCATTTGCTGTGCAGAATGTATAAGTATGCATACCAAATTTCTGTGTTTCCAAACATCGGTGTTACTACACTACTACTGAATAAAATGAACAGCACTCAGGCTGGGGGAAGGACAAGGGAGCCATGACATCACAGAATGGGTGGGTCTTACTATTTTAGTTAGAATCAGATGACGGTTGTGATGATGTCACTTTGGGGGAGGGAACTGATTAAAAAAAAAAAAGTACCTGCACTGCCTGGCCTTGATGATGTCAGTAATTGGGTGACTCCAGCAAGCTTTATTCAAATGTGAGAGAATCATTTTGTAAGTGAAACCATCACAGTATGAGAAGGTAGGCTTCTGTTACAGAAGTAAGGGGAATTATAAAAATTGTAAATGCTTTATTGTTGTTGCTTTACAGAGGACAATTTAAATAGGGAGGAAAGGGGCCGTGAAGTTGAGGAATACATTAGAGAAACCTGTTGTACTCCTTTAAGCAGTCCTTTTCCATTACCTCTGGAATTACTCAAACCAAACTACTAGGTGTCATAGGTGGTAATCTGAAATATGGCCACCATATAGCTCATGTAAAAAAAAAATAAAAAACTCAGGAGTTTTTTTATAGATCTAAATATTACCTTACAAGCAACACTAGGAAAACGTAGGAAATGCCTACCTGCTACTCTCGCTACTTTATGCTCCACCTATAATAATAAGTCTTAGATCTAACTTATTATTTAAATTAAGTCATATTACAACAATTATTGCAAAATGTGCCATCAGCCACCCATTCTATTCTCACTATTGTCATGCCCTAAAAAAGATAAAGTGGTTAGAATCACTGTCTAACCTACTCCCAATTAATCAAAACTCATACTCTAATACACCAATCTGTTAATTGTCCTGTACTTCTAAATACTATATCAAACTAAGAAACAGACTCCAAATGGACGAAATCCAAGGCTCTTTTTCCAGACATTTTAAAACTTGAATTTGACCAACACTCTTAAAAACATGTTTAAAACAATAAAACATACTAGTAGAATGATAAGAAAAGCATCAGATATTGTTCGTATTTAAGACCCCTGTTAAAAAAGTCAAACACAGCATACATAATTTCTTCCAAAAACCAATAAAATTGCACCATTTAGTAACACCCCCCTCAAGCTATCCAGTGCAAAATATTCATTACTTCAGGTATTACTAGACCAATCATGAACAACCTGGTTTTCATAACCAACCAATCAGGTTGTATAAATCACATTTTCCTTCCCTAAATACATCAAGTCAAACACATCAATATGTAGTTACCCATAAAATATTGCACTTATAGAGGAATTATCAAATAAAAATAAAAACAAAAACAATAAATACATTTAAAAAAATAAATGATGAAATTAATAATACAGAATACTTTAAAACTATCTTTGTAAAGCTTTTAGTTTCAAGATACTAGAGATAGAGACATGCGTTCAGTCCTGGATAATTGGTCACATTAAGAATAAGCTGCCAATAAAGTCCTCTCTTTTCAAGATGGGCCATCATGGTCCACCCCTCTGATTTCTATTAATTTTTTCTAAAATCACAAATTGAAACCAATGCTTCTCATTGGTCATAATGTGCTTGGCAAGTGCATTAGTTATTTTTCTTTTCTTGATTTTATAACAGTGCTCATAGATACGTTCTTTTAAGGACCGCTCCATTTTTTCCCTCTGTAATATGCCTTGCAAACCTGGCATGTAGCGGCATATATGACTCTTTTTGCTTGACAATTGTATCTATAAAGCAGAGCTATTCTTTTCCCTCCCATATCTACTTGTTCGCAAATATGTATATTTTTACAATAGTTACAATGACCACAGCAACACATACCATTGATCAACGAGGTGTTACTTTTAACAAATGGTTCTTCTAACACTGTTTTTAAACTCTTGTATACAAACCTAGGAGCATCATCTAATCTGCCTCTTATATTCACCATCCTTTAGAATAGCCCTGTTTTTTATCATAATTTGTTATTTTATCACTTTCCAAATTGTAGGTAGTCATACAGGCACATTTAAACTCATCATTTCCTCTAACTTCCTTTTTATTTGTTATGGCCTGAATGTTTCCATAGTTCAAAATAGGTGCAAAATGTATTATTGACCTTTTATAAATCACCTCTTCTTTGAAATCCGTTGTAAAGTCCAAAGCTAGCCTCTTCTTAAGAATATATTACATACTAGTCAAGTTCTCAAATTCTTCTAAAAAAAATCCTCCCTTGTAACCAATCTAGCAGCATGCACAAACTGCCCTTTTACTACTGACTTTTTTGGGATAGAGGATGGACACTAGAAAAATGGTGTAGGCCATTAAAATATGTCAGTTTCTTATAAGTCCATGCCGTGTAAGTACTACCGACTGAATCTTTCTCAATCAATACATCTAAATAGGCTATTTTCAAAACATCTTTTTGTGAGGTGAATTTCAGAAACTCAGTAGTTTGATAATATACTCGAGAAATACGTTAAGTTCATCTTCTTTCCAAACAAGGAGGATATCAACTAGGTAATGGGTATATATCCTGAAACTATCCCAATGGACCATTACTATATTAGTGAAAAGGGAACCACAACCTGAACTCATTGCCACCCCTTTTGTTTGAAGAAAATGGTTATTTTTAGTACCAGTTCTAACAGTTCTTCATATAGGTTAACTTTAACCTGTTGAATGTTGTTATTAATTAAATAGTCACAGAACCATTCCATACCTAAGGAATGAGGAATGACTGTATGTAAGTCTTTAACATCAATCTTGACCAAGATGTTATCCTTACTGAAAGGTAACCTGTTAATTTTATTGAAGAAGTCCCAAGAGTCTCTATATACTTGTATTTCATTCTATATTAGGTGTTTCAACTGTATATCTAAGAACTTAGCACCGACACTAGTAATCGAACCCCTAGCAGCCACAATTGGCCACAAAAATAGGTTATTTTGATCTTTATGAATTTTGGGATTCCAAAAATGTTAGGCATAGTTGGATAGCTAACATATAGATAATTAAATTCATCTATGGTTATTCTACCTTCAATAAAAATATATTTTATTTGAATTGTTATTCTATTAAAAGCACCATTCACCTGATTCAGGGACACTGGGGTAAACATGTCATCATTCAACATATCAAGCATTTTTATGTTGTAAAGAGCTTTGTACACGACCACCCTACGCCCTCCCTTATCTGGTTTCATGATCCTTACATCTTCTTCTTTTATCTTTGTTATTTCTTCCAACTCACATTTCCTCATATTATACCCTACATACTTTTTCTCTTTTAACAAAAATCTGAAATCCAATTGACACAATTTTTCATATAATATAATTGTATAGTAGGGTGCAGTGGCAGGTTATAGGTGCTGGAAATTCTCAGTCTTGTCATGGCCTGTGACAGTTCATTAAAAATAATTCTAAAATTAAGATTCCCTTGTATAGCTTTAAAATCCATCAATACATTTGCAATATTAGTATGTTTTGCAGGTAGAAAACTCAGACTCTTTGAGAAAGTCTCAATCACTGTCTACAAGTCTCTTCCATCCAATGAATTTACTGCTAGGTCCCCAGCTGGCAAATCATTCATCTCCGCTGCTGTCGATTCCATTAGTTCTGATAATTGGGATGCACCTGGTTCTTGTATTGCCATTGGTTTCCCATATGTGACTGGGGCTAATTGTCAGTGTTCCACTGGTTCCCCTGCTGCCTTCCTTTTATCTTCCCCAATCTCCAAAGCTGGGGGTATTCCATTTGGTGTAAAAAAGATGACAAAACATTTCTGTGGTCATCTTTGGTACTTGTACCATTCATTGAGATTGAATTCACCACCTCCTGCTGCATATTTTTGCAGATCCTATGAATCCTGGTGTCTATTTTTATTAAAGTTCTTATGCCCCCAAACTTGTACTGGTGGAGGTTTTAGATAGGCCATACTGTTAGCAAAATCGATACAGTCCCTTTCCAGTTTTTTCAATTTATGGTCTCATGATTGTTGGATTTTACCATCGATACTGTAAAACACTCTTCCATAATCAAATTTATGTCTCTCAAAGTCAGGGTTACTGGCAATATCTTTATACAACTCACTAGTCTCTTTAATAATGTTCTCTATCTGCACTCCATTATGTTTGACCAAAATCTCAATATACTCACAACTGTGTTAGTTATACATATTTATCAATTCTTTATGTAGTGCCGAATCTGGTTCCAGGCCTGTAGGATATTTCTAGACCCAGTGTCCTTTCAGCACTCTACCAATTCAAATGCATTCAGTTAGATATGTGTTCTCTAGTTGGAGCTTTTTTATTTTCAAAAGTTTGTAATTCATTTCTTCCAGTAAGTCACACATTGTACTATGGACTATTACTGGAGTAGTTTCAGAATTAAGTGTTTTTTGCAGCCAGTCATTCAGTATAGGAAAAATGCGACCATTATTAATTGTTAAAAATGTCTTATTCTTACCTGGCATTAAAAAATCATTGTGGTTTTTACTCAACCTTTCAGCTGTACTTCCAGCTGAAATGTCAGCTTCTCCCTTAAACACGTTCACACCTGTTCTTTGTCCTGGAGCAATAGAATCAATTGAATGAGAGAATAGTTGAACCAAACCCATAAATTCACCTATACTTTGTTGGAGATTTTCTATATCCATTTGTGAACAAATGGTCTGCGACATTTGTACACCCTTTAAAGCCATCTGTTTCCAAATTATTTTTTTTTTCAGTTTCTACTTACAAAATAACAAAATGTCTAGGTCAGGAGTCAATTACCCTGTAAAGAGTACCTTTTGGTACATCAGTAAGGCACTGCCATGACATTATCATCAGAAAACAATTGCCTTATCAGCTATGAAAAATGTATTTATCTAAATCATTATGTATACTGGTAGAACAGCTGCCATATGAGTACCCAGCTGCAACATGAGTATCAAGTTGGGCCTCCCTGGACACTACATCATTTTTGTTTCCTGTATTATTGTTACCTTGATAGACAACCACACAAAGAAATTAAGCTAGCTGATTTGTTTTGTAGGACTTCCCACCCCTATGCATTTTGTGAAACAAATGAATTAAAAAGGAAGCATTTAGAAACTGAACAGCATTTTACCATTTATACAAAGCAGTTATAATGTCAGTTTTATACTACCATAGCATGTTTAAATTAATGTTACCTTCTTGGGAGTTTGATTAGTCTCCAAACTTTAGTTGTTTTGATGTCACATCTAGAAGTTACATCCACATCCAGGACAGCCATCGTAGCATGTTATGTAACGCAGTTGTCTGAATAATACTAAAAGAAACGGTTTGGTACAAGATCAAGTTCATAACAGTCTTACAAAACCAGTCTCTCTCTCTCTCTCTCTCTCTCTCTCTCTCTCTCTCTCTCTCTCTCAATCTTTCTGGTACCTTTACCATCTCATGAAATTCCTCTGTCAAATTTTGTAGTATAATTGGAATGTCATTACAGTGATATGAAATCAGTTCTGCTTTGTATAAATAAACAATGAACAACCACTGAAGATATGTAAATTTAGTTTTTTATAAATGTCTATTGTTACATCTACATATAGGACCTACTCTGGCCTCATCAAAGCGTGATCTATGAGATGTAGCTGATTTCATAACTACAGTTTCTTGCTTTTCTGAATGTTTAGCAATTGGATGTTTTCTTGCCACTGTTCAAGACATGAAAAAGACAGACATCCCTTGTTGTTTTGACATATTTTATTTTTGCTGAACGTTTTTCCTAGTTTCTTTTATGTTTGGTATAGCAGCAGTTTGAAAGAACAATGAAGATAAACACATGGGTAACTTAATCTTGAGTATTTTTCTGATTAATAACTTAGAGGGTGATAGTCAAAAAAGGTTAAATCAGAGTGTTAATACTTTGTAATGCCAGGTAATAATCTTGTTTTTCTCTAGCAGTACATTTGTTTCTTATGTTTTAACTGCTTGGGTGACTGCCCATTTCATTGGATGTCTTAGACTAGTTATAATATGGCTGAACTCCCAAATCGTTTACAGATTTATAAAATTCTTAACGCATAAACTGAGGACCATTGTCAATAGTAAGGATATCTGGAATCGCATGTCTTCAAAACATTACTTTAAGTAATGTAATGACTGAATTGCATTGTGTGTCTCTCATTTTAGTCACTTCTGGACACTTTGTATAGTAAGCCACACAAATCAGATAATTACAGTCTTCACAGTGGACCATGACTTTAATAAGTTTGCTCCACATCCTTTCTAGAAACTTGTTTGGAATCATCTCTTCTTCTTCACACGACATTTATGAAATATATTATATACATTTACATTTCTTTATCATCAACATCTCAGTCTGATAAAGCATATTTGATCAAATAACATTCTCTGGCAGTTAGTGCACAAGATTAAGGCTATGAAATATTAAGAAGTTACTTCCTGTGGTACATGGTTTGATTCCCTCAGCCTTCATTTGCCTACTGTATTACCTTGAGTAAGTCACTTAACCCAACAGTGCTTTAGGGCAATTGTAAATATGAGCTAGCTCCTTAATGGTGTCCTGGACTGCATGCCTAAAAACTAGAGAGGAACCTATTGTACTTTTCTTTACACGTCACAATTCCAGCATGTTCTCCATGTATTCTCCAATGCATTTTGTATCTGAGATGTTTAGGCAGTATTATTCTGTTTGATTTGAACATCATACTTTGTACCTAGTGAATCAGGTGGATCTCGTCACAAAATCTACAGCAAGTCTGTATCTGTACTGGAATTTTCTTCTTTTCATCTGACCGTTCTGTCAATATCATGTCTCTCAGCAGTTGCAGTTTGTATCAGACTAATTTCATACCCTTTAAAGATTCTTGTAGCCTTTTTTCAGATATTGTAGGTAGTGAATGCTTGACATCACTTTTAAGTCTTCATTCAGTACTTCTCCCTTGCTTTTTCTTGGATAAGCCCTGGTCAATGTATTTGCAGTATACATCTCTCTTCCTAATTTGCATGTAATTCTCACATCATTTTCTTAAGTCAACAACATTCTTTGAAGATGTAATTGTGCTTTATGTAGACACTTAAAAATACTTTGCAATGCTTATCAGTTATCCCATAAAGACATGTTTTATATATATATATATATATATATATATATATATATATATATATATACTGATTAAATTTATCACAATTCCACTGTGTGGCTTTAAACTCTTTCTTCAATATGAGTATATCTTATCTGTGGAACCCCAAATAACTGGTTGTCCCTCCTTCTTTAGCACTGCTCCAGTATAAAGCTGACTGCCACCAACATAACTAGTTTGTTACATCAAAATACTAGAGTTGGAAGAGTATGCCATTAACTCCTCTAGCATTATGAAACTTATGTCTTTTATTCTGCTCCTAATGAAACTCTATAATTTGTTTTAAATGTCCTTCTTAAAGGTCTAGACACCTGTGATATGGTAGAAATGGACATGGATAAGTTTATTTAATCTTTTTTAGTCTGGACTGTTTCTTCAAGTTTCTCAGGATCAGGTTATTCAACTTGGTGTGTCAAAAATATCCCATACATTTAATATTAGTTGTATATATTTAGCATTGTCTTTTTTCAGTATAACTACACATTGCCTCAGCCTTTAACTATTTTCTTATCTTTTGGCATGCTCCATTTTGGCTTCTCTGCAAACTTGAATGTCATTAATGATGTCTAAAACACCTTCCAGACTATTAGTTATATGTGTCATAGCTCTATGAAAAACCACAGGCATTATAGAAATACCAAATTACTTGCTTGGGAATATGTATCATTCCAGTGATGTGTTAAATATACATAATAATGAATTGTCTACATCAAGATAAAGGCCAGATTTGGACAGCATCAAACACTAAGAAATATTTAGCTCAAGGCATACCTGGCAAAAAACTCTTCAGAAATCTTTAGTACATTATGTTCCTTACTATTACTTCTGCTCAGATCTTAGAGATCAATGCAGATACTAACTTTGTCTGGCTTATCTGCAGTCACATACTGCTCACCCATTCAGTGGGCTCAGATTGTTTCACAATCACACCCATCTGCTCAATTTGCTTAAATTTCTGTTATTTGCCTTAATACAACAATAATTCTCTTACTACATGTATTACTATCCCTGTGTTCAACATAATGCCATTTTAACAAAGAAAAAAATCAACATAACTTTCAAGACTCTTAATGTCTGGACTTCTATTTTTGTTCATGTTATCTTTTGCTGGGGGTCTCTGCACTTCATTTGTCATTACTGTAGCATTAGTTTACACTGAGTGTCTCGGTAACTGCTCTTAGTAAATGTGTAAAATGGTCAATTGAATCATCTGCTGTGAAAAATCATGTCATGTACAACTGTGCAAATGTTTACTTTCATGAACATGTGAGTTATACACTATATGAATGTCTGACTGCTGTCACAAATATATGAATGTTTGCCTTTAATTGAACTTATATTACCCTCTAGGATTCTCTGATTGCACCCCTACAATGTGTAAATCTTTAGCCACACCAAGAGGATTACAAGTCAGTCTTCCCAGAGTATTCTGTTATGCTATTAACATATTGTAGAACAAAATTGTATTTTTGTAAACACATTACTACTTTTGAACTTAGTGTTATCTTATGGCCTGAATAAGTCAATAACATACCATTTAAACATTTTAAGGTACCTTTCAAACTGACATTTCTGAATAAACTGTCAAGATAGTATTGACTGCACCAGTAACACAATCAAAAGGGGGTTGAGGATGGATGGATGTATCCACTTTTTCAGTCCAGTGATCCCTTTTGAGGAAACATTTTCTATTCTTACCCTTTATGAAGTAATATTATTCACTTTGCACACATATCTAGCATTCACAAACAATCCATTATCTGCTCCTGATTTAATTACAGTTGAGGTTTAGGACAAAATGGTCTCTGTACCTCAAAGGAAATACATCAAAGAAAGCTAGGAGACCACTATATTTAATAGCCAAGAAAGTTTATTATACTAAGGCCTTACAATTAAAACAATTCTTATCAACAGACATCATCATCCTGGGAAATTCCATCTTTTTGGTTGCTCTGAATTTGAAAGGGGTAGCCCAACTCCTTCTCTTGAAGGCTACATCTCTAGATGAGATCTCAGAACTCTTTTCTCTTTTGCATTAAAATTTTGCCTCTTAATAAAATAGTTTTTATTACAAGGAAAATTCTTGCAAGTTATATGATTTTGCAATATATAAGATGGTGGTGTAACATATTAGCAAAACTAGTGCATAGTAGTCAAGTCTGACTACACAAATGCTAGGTATACTTTGTCTCAGTTTTTTTGGAAAATACAAAAGTAATTTATTTGAGCTCAGTCAAGATCAGTCATGCTGTTTTCTCTCATGGGAAATCCTTGTAAAACAAGTTTTTGTAGTTGTATAGCTGTCATTTTCAAGCATTTATGCATTATGTCTCAGAAATATTTTACAGGTATTGGTTTACTTTGGTCTAAACATAACAATTCAGACAAAAACTTACTATTAAAGGTCTGTAGTCTATCATATTAACAAGATGCAGCTCCATAGCCCCTTTAATTCTGTGCTGCTGTCTGATACAGCACAATTAAATTAAACTCAAGTAAAAATGTCACATCTTGTACTTTCACAAATAATATCTATAGGTGCTCCACATGCAACTGTTTTTTATTGATTGTACAACAGCTACTTAACTACCTGATTTTTTGTTCGTCTCAATTGTATAGATCAGTATGTATTTTGTACCTAGTCAGCCACTGTAGTCAGAGAGCATGTGCATATAAGTTACTAAGCGGGTGCGAGATCACTGCCACTTTGTGTAGTCAGTCAGTGTGAGTGCTAACTTGAAAGGAGATGCACATGTGAGTGTGTTAGAAGTAATGAGTCAGTCAGTAAGTGTATGAAGTTCAAAGTATATGTTCCAGTTACAGCTCCTGATGTGTTTATATACTTGACTCCATCCTGTGCCTCAGTGTCTCATTTGAATAGACAAGATATGCAGCATGATGTCAGAATGTGATCCAAAGCTGAAGCAGCTTACAAACCATAAGACACACAGATAGATTCATCACCCAAAGACTCCCTATGCTGTGGAACAAAATCTGTGAGGCAGAGCACCTCGCTGGCCTTGTTCAAGAGAAATCTTGACCAATGGATGGGAGATCGCAGATATACCCCAGGGATTACCTCAGTGTCACTGCTCGACAGAGGCACAGCAAAATAATGGGTATAGTTCCCCATACTAAAAGGGTAAGTGACAGCCTAAAATGCATGGGCTGCTTGTAAATGGCAGATAGCCTAGTATGAACCTATGAACCTATGAACCTAAGAAGTGGAGCAATATACAGGAGTGAACTTGCAAACAGGTCAGCAGTTATGTGAAGGTACTTAAATTCATTCAAATGATTTTCAGTCACCAAACATGTGGCATAGCATTCAAAGTATTTGAAATAATTACCAAGTTATTCAAAATGTCCAAAATAGCGACATAATGATTAAAGTGTATGAAATAATCTCTGAAGTATTTAAAATGTTCAAAAAGGCTAAAATGTCTGAATTTTTTTACAATGTACTACCTTTTCTCAGTAATTAAGATGTTTTGAAGTGTCCGAAGTGTCCAGAGTGTTCAAGGTATTTGCAATATTAAAATAAAGCATTTTCAGATAGATTGTTTTACATTTGAGCATAATTACAAGTATCAGGTCTAGACTTATGTTTAAAAGAAATCTGTTGTTATGGCAGAGGAATTTCACAGACCTGAACTGCTATTTGTTTGATAATAATATTGCAGAGAATTGGTGAGTGTTTGAGCAAGAATATGATATCTTCATACAGACTGCATTTTCTGATAAAGACGCACATACAAGAGCATTTATACTTTTCAATTTATCTGGCTCAGAAGCCATTGAGCAAAAATGTTCATTTGTGTATGCACCTGCTGTGTATGCAGGGGAGGGGGAAAGCCACCATATTGTGATACAGGCTGAAATGCAGGAAGACCCTGAGTGCTTAAAACATACATTTAGAGAAATGTGTAACCCTCAAATTAATATCACAATGGAAAGGTGCAAATTTTGCACAAGAAATCAAAAGCCTGGTGAAACCACTGCAGCATGTAATACCGACTTAAGAAATAAAGCAAAAACATGCAGATTTGGTGATCTATGAGATGACTTGATAAAAGATCATCTTATGTGTGATATTAATAATGATGCAGTGAGAAAGATTCTGCTTCGAGATAGTGAATTAACATTAAGCAAAGCCATAGAGATTTGCAAATGCATGAGATTACTGAAAAGCATACTAACATGCTTATGAATGTGAAAAGCATGCTTGCAGTATCTGCTAGTGCAAATGTTGATAGTATATGACAGAATGTTAAGATGCAAAGAGTTATTTTTGGCAACTTTCACTGGATCACAAATCTTCATTGTTAACCACATTCAGTACACCATTTGGCAGATACAGATTTTTGAGAATGCCATTTGGAATCAATTCTACCAGTGAAGACTTTCAGTGTGCTGTGGATCAAATTTTTTTCCTAGTTATCCATGTGCTATTATAGTAGACAACATTATTGTTAGGGGCAATGGTGAAGGCAAACATGAAGAAACCTCAGGAAAGTTCTAGACCATTCACATGAAGGAAATCTTAAGCTGAATCCTCAGAAATGTAAATTCCAACTGAAAGAAGTTACTTATGTGGGACATTTGTATACCAGTTCTGGCTTACAACCAGATCTGTCTAAGCAAACAGCAATTCATGAGATGCCAGTTCCAGAGAATATCACATCTTTACAACATTTTCCAGGTATGATCAACTGTTTAGGAAAGTTCATCCCAGACTTGACTGAGCTTTCTGCACCATTACGTAAGTTGACATGCAAAAATGTACACTGGTCCTGGTTGGAACAACACCAAAGAGCATTTGATATCCTGAAGAAGAAAATTGCAAGTCCACCCACACTGAGGTATTATGATGTTCACAAACCTATAACTCTTTCTTGTGATGCTTCAAAGTACAGCCTTGGTGCAGCATGTCTTCAAAAAGGCATACCAGTAGCTTATGTGTCCAGAACTTTAACCCAAATAGAGATGTATTATGCACAAATAGAGAAAGAACTTTTGGCAGCAGTGTTTGCATGTTCAAAGTTCAGTGATTATATTTATGACAGACCTATACAAACAGAGACTGATCACCAACTACTAGTGACAAGTTTGAAAAAGTCAATACATACAACCCCAGCTCGATTGTAGTGCATGCTGTTAAAACTGAAAAGTACAATTTTAATATTGTTTACAAAAAGGGCAAATACTTGTACCTTGCTGATGCTTTGTCATGCACACCTAGACAAATGATGCTTTGTCATGCACACCTAGACAAATGACAGAGCAACATGTAGATGAAACAGTAGACTTTGAAGTCATGGAAGCCAGAAATTTTTCATCATCACAGCTTAATAAACTAAGAAATCACACAGGTTCAGATCCAGTTCTCCAGAAGCTGAAAAACATTATCAGTCAAGGATGGCCAACACTTCACACCAGCTCATGATGGAAGATGGAATCATCGTGGAAGGTCCAAAAGTGGTAATTCCTACAGTATTACAACAGGAATATATCAACATTTTGCATTGTGACTATCCAGATACTGATTCATCCAAAAGAAGGGAAAGAGGCATTGTATTTTGGCTTTCTAAGTCCAAAGATATAGAGAAGGAAACTAACATGTTCAATTTGCAACAGCACCAAACTGCATCGACAAAAAGAACCACTTCAGCTACACCAAATTCCTGAATTACCATGGTTGACAGCTTCCACAGATATTTTTGAATGGAATGGTCAACATTGCTTAGTGTTAGTAGACTCTTACTCAAATTGGATTGGAATTTACCTACTTCCTAACTTGACGTTCAGCACAGTCATTACAAAATTGAAGAGACATTTTTCTGTCCATGGTAGTCTACACAAAGTCATGTCTGACAATGGTGCACAGTTTACAAGTCAGCAGTTTAAGAAATTTGTTGCATCTTGGGACTTTGTCTATATTGCCAGTAGGCCATGTGGCCAATAGACCAGTAGTATTCAATAGTTTAGCTGAACGTGCAGTTTAGAGTGCAAAACGTTTGTTAGAGAAATCCAGGAGAGATGGTACATATGCTTTCCTTAACTTACTCAGTCTCAGAAACATTCCTTGAGACAATTTGCTTGATTTACCTGCACAGAGATTAATGTCCAGACAGACTAGAACAACTCTGCCAGTCAGTAAAGAATTGTTAATACCAAATGCAAAAAAACAATAGAGTTGTCAAGGCTCAACTTTCAAGAAAATGACAGTCACAAAAGTTGCACTACAGTAAGACCAGTAAATCCTTTAGACCATTACTACAAGGAGAAGTTGTGAAAATGCAAACATCTAAAGAATACAACCCAGTGGGAGTCATGAAGAACATTTGTGAGGAACTGAGATCTTACATCATACAATTGAAAGGAATGGATTTCAGACAGAATCGAAGAAATGTGTTACCTGTCTACAAACCGGTTATGCAGCAGATTGCTTGTGACAACTACTCTAATTCCCAGAGTGACTCTACACCTGTTTGAATTCAAAAGGACAGTGTTCTTCCTTCAAATAATTTTGATGTAATCCCTGATTTTCCACTTGTGAAAGAATCCCCAGATACTATCCCTGTTACAAAACCCAGTCAAAGTTTCTATGTTACCAGATCGGGTAGAATTTCCAGACTGAATCCAGAATACACAGTGCCTTGGACTTTAACTCAGTTTTGTTTGTTAAAATGTTTATATGTTGTCTAGCTCTCAAAATGTCTTTGTTCTCCTATTTTGCAAGTCAAACAAAATTAAAGAGGAAGGATGTAGATTAGTGTGCATATTGTACCTAGTCAGCCACTGTAGTCAGAGACCACATGCATATAAGTTATTGAGCATGTGCAAGATCAGTGCCATTTTGTGTAGTCAGACAGTGTGAGTGCTAGCTTGAATGGAGATGCACATGAGTGTGTCAGAAGTAATGAGTCAGTCAGTAAGCATTTGAAGTTCAAAATATATGTTCCAGTTACAGCTCCTGATGTGTTTATGTACAATAAATGAGTTGAACCCATCTTGTGCCTCAGTGTCTCATTTGAATACACTAGACATGTGACAAATTACATGCAAAAATCTTCCATGCCCATTATCTTTCATTTTATTCTTAAGTCTCCACATTTCTGAGAAATGATTCAAGAAATGACACTGTTGCATTGCCTATTAAAAAGAGGAAAAAGCTTGTTGACATGCTTGTAACCACACTTGGCATAACATGGCTCGTGTTAACTGATTATCTTTAACATTCAAAAATGCTATCATATGCCAGCTTCCTGTTAGCCTTTTACTGTTAGTACATTGTTATGTACTGTTTCACACTACTATATGTACCCACATATACGTTTTGTTTCACTTAGCACTGTTTTGCTTCAGTATAGGCTAACAAACACCCATCTCATATGAATGCTTGTTAGTTGATTCATTCTGCTCACATTCATCATTTTCAAGTTTTAAATCTTTATTCTGAAGATTGATAGTATGTAATTTTAATGCCACACACAATTCTAGTTCTGTAAAACAAGTAATGCAGCTCACCAACTTCATCATTTATTTACATATGTATCAATGGATTCTTGAGGCTCTTGATTTCTACTGAGAAATACATGAAAAATATTTGATATTTATTTCTAGAAATGACAGTATTTGATTCTCCCTTTTATGCCTCACTAACTCAGTTTGCTGCTTTTTAGTTTATGTTAAATGAGTTACATACTTTATCATCTCCGGCGAGATGAAGGGATGTACTGTAGCTATGTGCAGTCCAAACATCCACTCTAGGTATGGTACAGTAAAAACAGGTTTATTCACTGAAGATAAGCTTCAGTGAATAAATCCTTTTTACTATGCCATAACTGGAGTGGATTTTTGGTTATCAGTTGAAGTTTGTCTACTTGTAATACAAAAGAGATCAAACCTCTATAGCCATTGTTTCATTTTTTTCCAACATACTCTTTAGAACCAATGACATTTGTGGATTTAGTGGAAAAATTACTGGTGTAATGAAGGAACTCCACTAGTGTTGATGCATAATTTTGGTTTCTGATGACTCAAATGTTCAGTATTCTACTGCTGTAACCTGAAGTAGGAATGGTACTGTAACTGACAAGCTTCTGATTTTATTTAGTATTTTATGGCATTAGATTTTGTGGTTCTCTATTGATTTGTCAACAGCTTAGGTTGGCAAATACGTATTCATTGACACCTAAGCATCGAACGCTTAAAATAGCGAACGGCCACATCATCAAATTCTTTCCTCAGGAAAGAATTTGTGTGGCCGTTCTCTGGGATATGCCCTTTCTCCAATGTAGAGTGGTCTCGAAGATGGTATATTAATTGGGTGGGTGTGGGGGGTGCCCCACTATGTTTGGGTGTGTTTGTTTATTTTGTTTGTGGATGGCCAAGTGAATTCTTTCTCCAGGAAAGAATTTGATGATTTGGCCATTCTCTGCTTTTAGCTTTCAGTGCTTAGGTGTCAATGAATTTGGATTTGACAACCTAAGCTGTCGATGTTATGATATAGATGCAATTTCATTGCCCTGCCAGTTTTCACTTTTTTGGCATTCATTTTTTGGAGATCATTGAGCACATTCTTTATTATTATTTTTTTTTTATTTCATCTGGTGGTCTATTGGCAATTTTAAGTAAAATTTTCTATATTTCTCTTTTTATCATTTGCAAATGTGAAGCATGGTGTTTCTAGATCCCTCACATCTTTACATGTGTGTATTGTAAGTGAAGCAGATCCATGCTCAACAATGGGAATGGAACCATTTTACTTTGGACCACTTATAAACACAAGTCATTATACTCTGGGTTCTTTTCTCTACTGTTGATGACACTGTGCAAGCATTACAATAAAGACACACAGGTGATCTATGTGGAGGCATCTAAGAAATGTACTTACACAGCAGACAATTACTGAAGATGGATGGCTACATGACACACAACATGCACTTAGCCTCTAGGTACTTAAAGAGACACTAACTATATGCTATAATTTTCCAGGTGAATATGCTTGTCCTCCTGTCTCATGGTGTCCCAGATTTCAAAACTTTTTTTTTTTGCATAAGCTATATTAGAAATGAAAGAAAGTTTTTTTCTTAGCCAAACTCTATGTGGCACAAAATCACAGCTGTAGAATAAATATGTTTTTCCATAGGTTCATAGGTTCATAGGTAGGTACTAGGCTATTGGCCCTAGGGCCTATATAAGCCTAGCCAAAGTTACCCTGGCTTTCGCCACCCAAGAAAATTATTTTCCTGTGCCACTGTCGAGCAGAGCCACAGAAGTGATCCCCAGGGTGAATTTCCTATCTCCCATCCAATCATCAAGATTTTTCTTGAAGAGTGCTAATGAAGAGCTTTGTTTGATATAGATAGGTAGTTTGTTCCAGAGTATGGGAAGTCTCTGGGACAGGAATAGGTTCATAGGTTCACAGGTTCATACTAGGCTATCTGCCCTGAGGCAATTATAAGCCTAGCCTGATTCTGTATGGCTTACGCCACCCCTTGATTTGAGTATACTGTGCCCTTTAAGGTTTAGTTTACTGTGCCTCTGTCTAATAGTGACACGGGAGTAATCCCTGGGACAAACCTACGATCCCCCATCCACCTATTGAGATTCTTCTTGAAGAGATTCAGTCAGGTGCTCTGCCTCACATGAACTGGAATTCTATTCCAGAGCGAAGGGAGCCTCTGGGTTATGAACCTGTCCCTCCAGCAAGTTCTATTTATTTCTGTGCTGAATCTATCCCTCCAGCATGTTCTGTTTATTGTGGTGATGAGGTTTAGGTCCCTAGAGTGTGTAGCTCGTAGGGATTGGGATTTCTTTAAGTGGAGCATGTCTAAAAGCTCTGGGTTTGACATAGCTTTGTGTGTTAGGCAGAGATCGCCTCTGAGTAGGCAATATGCAGCGGAGTAAAGCTACAGTTTTTTGAGATGGTCTGCATAGGGCATCTCTTTGAGGCCGGTAATCCTCTTTGTGAGGTATTTATGTGGCCTTTCCAGTTGTTGTAGATGTCTTGTGAGGTATATACCAAAAGGGGCATTGTACTCTATAATGGGTCTAATGAGTGACGAGTAGAGGGGAACAATGACCTCTTTTTTCCTGGATGAGAAATCTTTTGTGATGAGGTGTGCCACATAGAAGGATTTCCTGACTACTGTGGCAATGTGATTATCAAAGGAGAGACTACTGTCCACCTGTGTCCCAAGGTCTCTTATCACACTTTTGGTGTTAAGTAAACTACCACCTATGTGGTAGTTCATGGGTACTGAGTTTTTACCAAAAGGAATGACAATGCACTTTTTGGCATTGAGCTTGAGGCCATGGCTTTGACACCAGGCATCTGTCTCAGCAAGGCCCTTTTGTAGGATGTCCACATCTTTTGGAGTTTTGATTATGGCTCCTAGTTTTCAGTCTTCTGTGAACTTCATTAGCCAAAGACCTTCTGTGTTGGCCTGTACTTCAGAGAAGTAGATAACAAACAGGAGAGGACCTAGGACTGAACCCTTGGTACTCCACTTGTCACTGGTCTGAAGCTGGATTTGGAGTCTGCTACTTTCACAGTGTGGGTTCTGTCATTGAGCCAGTTGGCAACCCATCTTGTGACATAGGGATCTATACCTAGTTTAGTGAGTTTATCTATAATTCCAGAGTGGGGGGTGGTGTCAAAAGCCTTGGCGAGATCTAGATAGGCTGTGTGAACCACCTTACCCTCATCTACGGCTTTGGTGACTGCTTCAAAGAAGTCTATCAGGTTTAGGAGACATGATCTGCCTTTTACAAACCTGAACTGGGTGGGGTCCTGAGTTTGGAGATTACCAATGTCATTGTTTATAAGTTCCATGATGATATGCTCCATAGCCTTGCAGACTAGGCTCATTAGGCTAATGGGGCAGTAGTTTCCGGGGTCTGTGGTGGCTCCCCGTTTGTGGAGTGGGATAACTGTCACTGTGCACCATTCAGTGGGCATATATCCTGAGGTGAGATTGAACATGGTACTTAGGTGGGATGCCAGTTCGTTCTGTAGTTCATGTAGAACACAGCCTGGGATGTCGTCAGGTGCCATGGATGCTGTATTCTTGGCTTTGGATAGTGTGTTTTTTACCTGTGCAGCCGTGATTACAGGAACTTTGCATTCTTCTGGTATAGAGATGGGCCCTTTAGGGGATGACAGAGGGGTAAATTTAGCACTGAACCTATCTGCCAGGATGTTGGCAACATCCGTTGGTTCTGTATATTTAGTGCCATTGTGCTGTAACTCAGAGCAGATCTAAGTGTTGCCATTGAGATTCTTGACATAGCTATAGAATGCTTTGTGGTTGTCTTTAGAGTCAGTGGTAATTTTGTTTTCATAACTAGCTTTGGAGGATTTTATGAGGGATCTCAGCTTCTTACTGAAGCTGACCAGGGAGTTTCTCCAATCATGGGATTTTACTCTTTTTTGCAACAGTTTCTTTTTTCTGTTGTAGAGTTTGTTTATGGCAGGGGACCACCAGATTGGCTTCCTTTTTTGGAGGATAGCATCTTGGTTCTGTTAGGGATTGCACGATCCCTGCACTCATGTAAGTGCTTATAAAGTGCATTTGTGTAGGATTCAGCAGTCATACCTCTATTGTCCATCAGCATGGGTGTCGTGAAGTTTGCCACTTCTGTCTTAAGAAGTGTGAAGTTGGCTTTGGAGAAAGTTTTTACTGTGGTTTCCCTAATGAGGGGTGGGGGAGGGATGTGGATGTCTAGGGTGATTAGCTTATGGTCGGATCTGACCAACGAGGAATTAACCTCTGGTGTGGAGCACCAGTTGCCCATGTTGGTAATAACCAGGTCTAGGATATTGCTGCCCCTGGTGGGGGTGTGGATAAGTTGATCCATGGCATTGGAATTTATGAATTCCAGAAAACGTTGAGCACAAGAGTTGGTACATGAGTAGTTTTCTCAGTTAATGGTAGGGTAGTTGAAATCGCCCATTATTAGGGTGTTAGGTTGTACCCTAATATTTTCCAGTGTATTAAGAAATGAGGAGTGGGAATCCTGGGGCATGGTGGGGGATCTGTAGCAAGCTACAATTTAGATTGCGGTCTTGCCCAGAGTTAGTTGCACTTGAATAATTATGCATTATGCTGAGCAACTAGCCTGGAGGTGTGGATATCCTTAATGAATATGGACACGCCTCTGCCTTTAGTGTTTCGGTCCAGGTTAGGTGGCCGAAAGGTGTGGTATGAATTATAGCCTGGTAATGCAGGGGTACTCTCTGGAGCCTTGAACCAGGTCTCTATCACTGCACAGATGTTTTAAGGAGTGCCTCGAGAGAGTGCATTTTGAGGTTTAGACTTCTAGCATTGAGTAGTAATACCCTCAGATTCTTCTTGCCTGTACCTGTTAGGGTGGTGAATTTGTCATTTGAACCTTGCCTAAAAAAGGCACTATAGGGGTGGCTAGAGCCTTAGCCAGTATCCGGAATCCCAGGGGCGACAGGTGCAGGCCATCTCTGGCAAAACATTGTGGCTTGTCGATCATGTCACCCCAGGCAGACAGATACTGGATCCCCTTAGAATGACACCAGAAGCTTAGCCAATTGTTGAAGTCAATCATTTTGTCCTTGTACTGTGGTATCATTCTGGGTGATGGCAGGATGCTACTCAGGGCTAGGGTCATACCTGTCTGGGCTACAAGATCGGACAGCTCCCCCATGTCCCTTTTCATGTAGTCCAAGGAGGTACGTCTCAGGTCATTCACACCGACATGGACAATGACAGAGTCATATTTGTACTTGTTGTGGAGTGACCTGAGTGCATGCATTATGTGGCAGATCCTGGCACCTGACAGGCAGCTGACAGTAACTTTCTCCTTGTTAAGCCTGGTGAGTGGAACATCAGTGTGCCTGAATATAGAGTCACCTATGACTAGAGTGTTGGGTATGTTGTTATTCCTTATGGGCTGTGGTTGAGTGGCACACTGAGTTTGTGGGCTATGTGTCATTTGGGTTGTGTTGGGGGGTGGAGGTTGCTTGTGTTTCTGCTTTGGAGGTCCCTGTTGCTTGGGTAGGTTTTTACTGAGAGCCTCCGTGAATGTAGGTGTGTATTTTGTGATTCTATGTGTGTGTTTTGGTGGTGTAGGTTTTGAGGGACTGTGTGCTGAGTGTGGTATGGTGCAAGTGTTTACCTTCTCCTCTTGACTGTCTAGTCCAGTCTTGGGTGAAGAGAGCTTTGCTTCCAGTTTGGCTATATAAGTGCATCTCTCACAGGTTGTAGTGTCGGGTGGTAGGAGGAGAGGGTTGTCTGTGTACATGAGGCAATTACTGCATTGCCCCAAGATGCCCAGATTCATCAGGTAGACAGGAGAAAACACTGGGGGCTGACCCTTAGACATGCCTGGATAGGTGCTTATTTGTTAAGTACTAGAAACTGTTTTCCTCTAGACAGTGAGGAAAGTTGAATGCTGTAGTAATTTGCAGCTTATTTAGTGCTTACAATAAGTTCTGAACAAGTGCTGAAACAAAAGACTGGCTAGTTCTAAGAAACAAAATTAAGCTAGAAGGCTTCCCTCCAACACAGAAAGGCTTGGGGGCCTAGAAGCCTACAAATAGTCCTGGACACGGCAAATCTATATCCAGGCTACCCACAGGAAAGGCAGGAAACAAGCTTAGAAAAAGTTTTTATTTTTTTTTTTTAGTGGAAAGAGAGAAAGGAGTAGCAGAAACTAAGCTGATTGGCCTTCTCGAATGTTTTCCCTGTATTGGTTAGAATGAGGTAATGACACTAGACTGGGAGGAGGGTCCCAGATCAAATTTACACTAGGGGCGGGCAACTGCAAAGCCACCAACTATAAAAACACTATACCAACAGGGAGGGAGTGTGGGAAACAAACTGCAGAAATGTTTCTCACAGCTGAAAAGCAGCAGTGAGCCTTTAAATGAAAGTTTTAAACATCTAAAGGAGCCTCTAGAAAAAAAGAGTTTAACTGCAACAAGTTATCAGAAACAAACAACCCAACAGATGCTTAATAAAAGTGGGCAATTTCCAGTTAATACCTCACACACAGGCTAAAAAAAAACAACTTTTGTAATAGTCCATGCCCTCTGCATC
>NC_056726.1:636418754-636451254 GCF_019279795.1 Protopterus annectens | reverse complement strand
GTTGTCCTGGTCGTGCTTTGGTCTGCATCATTTTAACCAGTTTAGCAATCTGAATGCTTTATCTGCTACCCTTCACTGCAGTTTTTCCTGCTTAGCCTGGGCATATTCAGTTATACCATTCAAGACACATGGATATGGGCTTATTATTTAAGCTTTGCATTTCATGTAGGAATGGGAAGAAATGAGGATTGTTCCAATACATCTTCAACATCTGATAGAGAAACTATATGCTACAGCAAGACAATATTATGTAGTGTTTCAAGTATTTTTTTTGTTGAGTGAAATTAATGCAAAGTCTGTCAATAGGTTCACTAGATTAATTGTGAAAAAATGTTATCTAAATAATTGTAGCATTTGTTCAAAATATTCTAGAATTTTAAGATGCAGGAATCAAAATGTGTTGCTTTATTCATTCCATGGAGTACAGCAAGCCAAAATGCAGTTATTTCTTTGAAATTCAAAAGACTCACGACTTTTGCTGACAAGTCTGTGGTCAGTTGGATTACTGTACTAGCTCTTATTTGTATTGTAAGTCTTGCCAGACTGTTATTGCAAAAGGCTCATGTGGTATATCTAATGGAAACTAACATTCTGATAAAATCAATAAATTTACTATCTGCTCTTTTTATTTTTTTATCTGTCTTATAGACAGAATTATGTGTTGTTTAAAGTCTCATAGTCAGGTCATCAGAGTTTTAAGTGACAAGCCACTGTGTTTTTAACCTAATTAGAATTAGACTAATAAGGATGAACAGAAGCTTTAAATATCTTATTAAAAATCATTGCATGTGTCTTGCTTAGTAACAGACAAATTACCAATCAAGACAGTGGAAAATGTAATATGTCTATCTTTCAATGATTTATCATATGTTCTGGCTGCAGGGGGACTCTGGTGCCATGTTTTGGTTGTCTGTTCTTCAGTTTGCATTTAAAAGTTTGTATCCCACAATTCCATTGGAGTGGGTGGGGTTACATACTTATGCATGCAAATTAGATGTTAATCAGCGTACAGATTTGTACCTATTTTTCATGGGCCTTGTCCAGATTTTTGATATTTCCAGGTTGAGAGGTATGGACGAGGGTAAGGTGGTACACACAGCCTGTCTAGATCTCGCCAAGACTTTCAACACCATCCCCAACTCTGGAATTATAAACAAACTCATTAAACTAGGTATAAATCCCTATGTCACAAGATGGGTTTTCAACTGGCTCACTGACCGAACCCACACTGTGAAAGTAGCAGACTCTAAATTCAACTTCAGACCAGTGACAAGTGGAGTACCACAGGGTTCAGTCCTGTTTCCTCTCCTGTTTGGTATCTACTTCTCTGAAGTACAGGCTAACACAGAAGGTCTTTGGCTAACAAAGTTCGCAGATGACTGCAAACTAGGAGCCATAATCAAATCTCCAAATGATGTGGATATCCTACCAAAGGGCCTCACTGAGACAGATGCCTGGTGTCAAAGCCATGGCCTCAAGCTCAATGCCAAAAAGTGCATTGTCATCCCTTTTGGTAAAAACTCTGTACCCATGAACTATCACATAGGTAGTAGTCTACATAACACCGAAAGTGTGATAAGAGACCTTGGGACACAGGTGGACAGTAGTCTCTCCTTTGATAATCACATTGCCACAGTAGTCAGGAAATCCTTCTACGTGGCACACCTCATCACAAATGGTTTCTCATCCAGGAAAAAAGAGGTCATTGTTCCCCTCTACTCATCACTCATTAGGCCCATTATAGAGTACAACGCCCTTTTTGGTATGTACCTCACAAGGCATCTGATCTACAACAACTGGAAATGCCACAGAAGTACCTCACAAAGAGGATTATGGGCCTCAAACAGATGCCCTATGCAGACCGTCTCAAAAAACTCCAGCTTTACTCTGTCGCATATCGCCTACTCAGAGGTGATCGCTGCCTAACATACAAAGCTATGTCAAACCCAGAGCTGTTGGACATGCTCCATGTAAAGAAATCCAAACCCCTCCGAACTAAACGCTCTAGGGGCCTAAACCTTGTCACCACAATAAACCGAACATGCTGGAGAAGAATAAAACATAGAACGTTGACAGTCCCAGTGTCTTGAGACGAAACTCACCAAAAAAATGGCAATTCAGCAGCTGAAAAGTGTGTACGAAAGCCAGTGAAACAAATGAAACAAATGCCTTCAAAAACCCGCAATATCCACAGCCAATCTCTGAGCAGTTAAATAAACTTTTTTGAAAGCCAGTGGAACAGATAAAACAAATGAAACAAATGTCTTCAAAAAACAACGGTATCCTCAGCCAAACTGTATTTTATTAAACGAAACACAGGATAATCCAAACGGTTAAGCGCTTTCACTTGCTAAATGGCAAGCTTCTTCAGAACAAGTTGAAACAAACCTCTCAGCAGTTAAATAAACTTTTTGGTGCCAAAATTCAAAATACACATTGCTTCATATTAAAGGTATATGACACCTAAAAATACACTTAGTGCAAAACCTGTTATTACAAAAATCCTATCTATGCTAATCACACTGTGAACAAATACAATGTATAATATATATTATAAAATATAAATTTAAACCTTAAAAATATTTTAGTGTTAAATATTTATATGTATAATGCCTGGGTAATAAAGAATACATTATTACATATCCGTCCAAACTGTCCTATAAAAACTATAAGACTCTAAACAACAATACAATATACAATGACCAAAATATATATCTTGTCCTAAATCTACCTGTCTATAAAAATATTGTAATAAAATTATACCATCAATATGATGTGAATATATATGAATATAAATATAAATGAATATAAAATTTGATATGCCTGTTTGTATCTTATAATCACAAATTAACTGTTGCACATGCCACTAAACCCAAATTCATCCCATAGCTAGCAAAGGTTTAATAGAAATAACGTCATTGAGTCCTGGTGGGGTTGAAGCATCCAATAAAACCTGCCACCAATACTCTTTGTATGATAACAGGCCCTTTAAGTCTCCCCCCATATCAAATTGAACACTGTCAATAATAGCAAACTTGAAATAGTGCCTGTCTCCACATTTTTTAATATGTCTAAAACAAGCGTTCTTTTCATCATTTGTCCTGATACTATATAAATGAGAATATATCCGTTTATTAAATTTCCTCTCAGTTTTTCCTATATAAAATCCTGAGCATGCCATGCATTTAGCCATATATACAAACATTTTAGTGCAACAATTACCTTGTTTGAATATTATTTTTGTACTATTAATATTTTCCATTATTATACTTAATAGCCAGAGTTTTAAATCAGCTATACTTGTTTGTTCAAGCTGTTCTTAGCTGCAGAAAGACTGGCCTACTGCCCTTCGGTGATATTTGAAAAAAGATAAGTTTTTATTTTCAGTTGTCTTCTGCATGTCTGTTTAATACATATTGCTGTAATCTGCAAAACTGTTTTAGTCTCCTTTTTGTTGTGTGATAGAGGTGAGTGTCTGTTTACTGTTATGACCCTTTCAGCTTGCAGTGAAATCTTTGTCTAGAGAGGGCTAGCTGTTTTCATTGTAAGAGAAAGTAAATCAGACTGGTTTAATCTAGCTACGGGCATTCTTGCAAAACTGTTTTTAGATTGGATAATTGAGCTGGTTTTTGTTTCTCTGCCCTTAAACAAAAGTGTTTTAAATCAGATACACTTGTTTGCTCAAACTGTTCTAAGCTGCAGAGAGTCTGGCCTACTGCCCTGCTGTGATATTTGAAAAAGATAAGTGTTTACTTTCAAATGTCTTCTGCACATCTATTTAATACATATGTATGTAATCTGTACAACTGCTTTCAGCCTCCTTTTTGTTGTGTGATAGAGCTGAGTTTCTGTTTACTCTGGTGACCCTTTCACGTTGCAGTGAGAGCTTTGTCTAGATAGGGCTAGCTGTTTTCTTTTTGAGAGAAAGTAAATCAGACTGGTTTTATCTAGCTAAGGGCATTCCTGCAAAACTCTTTTTTTTATTGGATAATTGGGCTGGTTTCTGTTTCTCTGCCCTTAATAGCTAGTGTTTTAAATTAGATATACCTGTTTGCTCAAGGTGTTCTAAGTTGCAGAGTGACTGGCCTACTCTCCTGCTGTGATATTTGAAAAAGATAACTGTTTATTTTAAATTGTCTTCTGCGTGACTGTTTAATACATATCTCTGTAAACGGTACAACTGTTTTAGACTTCTTTTTGTGGTGTGATAGAGCTGAGTATCTGTTTACTGCTGTGACCCTTTCAGCTTGTAGTGTCAAAAGAGGGCTAGCTGTTTTCTTTGTGAGAGAAAGTAAATGAGACTGGTTTAATCTTAGGGAAGTCCTGAAGGACTGTGTTTTTTTTTTGATTGGATAATTGGGCTGGTTTCTGTTTCTCATTCTTAATAGCCAGTGTTTTAAACAGATATGCTTGTTTGGTCAAGCTCTTCTTAGCTGCCGAGAGACTGGCCTACTGCCCTGCTGTGGTATTTGAAAAGATGTGTTTATTTTCATTTGTCTTTTGCACATCTGTTTAATACATATCTCTGTAATCTGTACAACTATTTTAGTCTCCTTTTTGTTGTGTGTTAGAGCTGAGTATCTGTTTACTGTGGCGACCCTTTCACCTTGAAGAAAAATCTTTTTCTAGAGATGGCTAGCTGTTTTTTTTTTTGAGAGAAAGGAAATCAGACTGGTTTAATCTAGCTAAGGGCATTTCTGCAAAACTATTTTTAGATTGGACAATTGGGCTGTTTTCTGTTTCTCCGCCTGTAATAGCCTGTGTTTTAAATCAGATACACCTGTTTGCTGAAGGTGTTCTTAGCTGCAAAGAGTCTGGCCTACTGCCCTGGTGTAATTTTTGAAAAAGATGTGTTTATTTTCAATTATATTCTGCACATCTGTTTGATACACATCTCTGTAATGTGTACAACTGTTTTAGTCTCCTTTTTGTTGGGTGATAGATCTGAGTATCTGTTTACAGTTGTGATCCTTTCAGCTTGCAGTGAAATCTTTGTCTAGAGAGGGCTAGCTGTTTTCTTTGTGAGAGAAAGTAAATCAGACTGGTTTAATCTAGCTGAGGGTATTCGGGCAAAACTTTTTTTTTATTGGATAATTGGGCTGATTTCTGTTTGTCTGCCCTTAATAGCCAAAGTTTTAAATCAGATATACTTGTTTGTTCAGGCTGTTTTTAGCTGCAGAGAGACTGGACTACTGCCCTGCTGTGATATTTGAAAAAGATAATTGTTTACTTTCAATTGTCTTCTGCACGACTGTTTAATACATATCTCTGTAAACTGTACAACTGTTTTAGACTTCTTTTTGTGGTGTGATAGAGCTGAGTATCTGTTTATTGTTGTGACCCTTTCAGCTTGTAGTGACATCTTTGCCAAAAGCGGGCTAGCTGTTTTCTTTGTGAGAGGAAGTAAATGAGACTGGTTTAATCTAAGGGCAGTCCTGAAGGACTGTGCTTTGATTAGATAACTGGGCTGGATTCTGTTTCTCTGCCCATAATAGCCAGTGATTTAAATCAGATATATTTGTTTATTCAAGCTGTTCTAAGCTGCAGAGAGACTGGCCTACTATCCTGCTGTGATATTTGAAAAATATAAGTGTTTATTTTCAATTGTCTTCTGCACATCTGTTTAATACATATCTCTGTAATCTGTACAACTGTTTTTAGTCTCCTTTTTGTTGTCTGATAGAGCTGAGTATCTGTTTATGGTTGTGACCCTTTCAACTTGCAGTGAAATCTTTGTCTAGTGAGGGCTAGCTGTTTTCTTTGCGAGAGAAAGTAAATCAGACTGGTTTAAACGCACTAAGGGCATTTCTGCAAAACTGTTTTGTTTTTGATCAGATAATTGGGCTGTTTTTTGTTTCTCTGCCCTTAATAGCCAATGTTTTAAACAGATATACTTGTTTGGTCAAGCTGTTCTTAGCTGCAGAGAGACTGGCATACTCTCCTGCTGTGGTATTTGAAAAATATAAGTGTTTATTTTCAATTGTCTTCTGCACGCCTGTTTAATACATATCTCTGTAATCTGTACAACTGTTTTTAGTCTCATTTTTGTTGTGTGTTAGAGCTGATTGTCTGTTTACTGTTGTGACCCTTTCACCTTGAAGAGAAATCTTTTTCCAGAGATGGCTAGCTGTTTTTTTTTTTTCTGAGAGAAAGTAAATCAGACTGGTTTAATCTAGCTAAGGGCATTTCTGCAAAACTGTTTTTTGATTGGATAATTAAGTTGCTTTCTGTTTCTCTGCCCTGAATAGCCAGTGTTTTAAATCAGATATACCTGTTTAGTCAAGCTTTTTAAGCTGCACAGAGAATGGCCTACTGCCCTGCTGTGATATTTGAAAAATAAAAGGGTTTATTTTCAATTGTCTTCTGCACGCCTGTTTATACATATCTATGTAATCTGTTCAAATGTTTTTAACTTCCATTTTGTTGTGCAATACAGCTGAGTATCTTTTTACTGTTGTGACCCTTTCAGCTTGCAGTGGAATGTTTGTCTAGAGAGGGCTAGCTGTTTTCTTTGTGAGAGAAAGTAAATCAGACTGGTTTCATCTAGCTAAGGGCATTCCTGCAGAACTGTTTTTTAATTGAAAAATTGTGCTGGATTCTGTTTCTCTGCCCTTAATAGCCAGAGGTTTAAATCAAATATACTTATTTGTTCAAGCTGTTCTAAGCTGCAGCAAGAGACTAACCTACTGCCCTGTTCTGTCATTTGAAAAAGATAAGTGTTTATTTTCAATTGTCTTCTGCACATCTGTTTAATACACATCTCTGTAATTTGTATAACAGTTTTAGTCTCCTTTTTGTTGTGCGATAGACCTGAGTATCTGTTTACAGTTGTGACCTTTTTAGCTTGCAGTGAAATTTTTGTCTAGAGAGGGCTAGCTGTTTTCTTTGTGAGAAAAAGAAAATCAGACTGGTTTAATCTAGCTGAGGGTATTCCTGCAAAACTGTTTTTTTGATTGGATACTTGGACTGGTTTCTGTTTCTCTGCCCTTAATAGCCAGAGTTTTAAATCAGAGATACGTGTTTGTTCAAGCTGTTTTATTTTCAGTTCTCTTTTGCTTGTCTTTTAATATATACCTCTGTATTCTGCACAACTGTTTTTAAGCTCCTTTTTGTGGTGTGATAGAGCTGAGTATCTGTTTACTGTTGTGACCCTTTCAGCTTGCAGTGAAATCTTTGTGAGAGAAAGTAAATCAGACTGGTTTAATCTAAGGGCAGTCCTAAAGAATTGTTTTTTGATTGGATAACTGGGCTGGATTCTGTTTCGCTACCCATAATAGCCAGAATTTTAAATCAGATAAATTTGTTTCTTCAAGCTGTTTTAAGCTGCAGAGAGACTGGTCTACTGCCCTGCTGTGATATTTGAAAAAGATAAGTGTTTATTTTCAATTGTCTTCTACACGTCTGTTTAAAACATATCTCTGTAATCTGTACAACTGTTTTTAGTCTCCTTTTTGTTGTGTGATAGAGGTGAGTATCTGTTTACTGTTGTGACCCTTTCAACGTGCAGTGAAATATTTGTCTAGTGAGGGCTAGCTGTTTTCTTTGTGAGAGAAAGTAAATCTTCTTCTTTCAGCTTTTTCCCGGATAGGGGTCACCACAGCGGATCATCTTTCCGCTCATGATTGGCAGTGGAGATTTACTGTGTCGAGTTGCCAGCCTGGTGCCCAACCTTCCACAGAAGGTACACACACATGCACACACTCACACCTATGGCCAATTTAGAGTGTCCAATCCACATACTGCATGTCTTTGGGATGTGGAAGGAAACCGGAGCTCCCTGAGGAAACCCACACGGCCACAGGGAGGACATGCAGACTTCGCACAGAAGGCACCCCAGCTGAGAATTAAACCGGAGAACCTCTTGCTGTGAGGTGGCAACGCTAACCGCTGCACCACCATGGCCGCCCTGTGAGAGAAAGTAAATCAGACTGGTTTAATTTAGCTAAGGGCATTCCTGCAAAAATGTTTTTTTTCATTAGATAATTGGGCTGGTTTCTGTTTCTCTGCCCTTAATAGGCAGTGTTCTAAATCATATATACTTGTTTGCTCAAGCTGTTCTAAGCTGCAGATAGACTGCCCTACTGCCCTGCTGTGATACTTGAAAAAGATAAGTGTTTATTTTCAATTGTCTTCTGCACATCTATTTAATACATATCTCTGTAATCTGTACAACTGTTTTAGTCTCATTTTTTGTGTGATAGAGCTGAGTAACGGTTTACTGTTGTGAACCTTTCAGCTTGCAGTGACATATTTTCTAGAGAGTGCTAGCTGTCTTCTTTCTGAAAGAAAGTAAATCAGATTTGTTTAATCTAGCTAAGGGCATTCCTGCAAAACAGTTTTTTTTATTGGAAAATTGGGCTGGTTGCTGTTTCTCTGTCCTTAATACCTAGTGTTTTAAATCAGATATACTTGTTCGCTCAAGCTGTTCTAAGCAGCAGAGAGACTGGCCTACTGCCCTGCTGTGATATTTGAAAAAGATAAGTGTTTACTTTCAATTGTCTTCTGCACATCTATTTAATACATATCTCTGTAATCTGCACAACTGTTTTAGTCTCCTTTTTATTGAGTGATAGAGGTGAGTGTCTGTTTACTGTTTTGACCATTTCAGCTTGCAGTGAAATCTCTGTCTGGAGAGGGCAAGCTGTTTTCATTTTGAAAGAAAGTAAATCAGACTGGTTTAATCTAGCTTAAGGCATCACTACAAAACAGTTTTTTGATTGGATAATTGGGCTGGTTTCTGTTTCTCTGCCCTTAATAGCCAGTGTTTTAAATCAGATACACTTGTTTGCTCAAGCTGTTATAAGCTGCAGAGGAACTGGCCTACTGCCCTGCCTTGATATTTGAAAAAGATAATTGTTTACTTTCAATTGTCTTCTGCATGTCTGTTTAATACATATCTCTGTAATCTGTACAACTGTTTTAGTCTCGTTTTTGTGGTGTGATAGAGCTGAGTATCTGTTTACTGTTGTGACCCTTTCAGCTTGTAGTGAAATCTTTGTCAAGAGAGGGCTAGCTGTTTTCTTTGTGAGAGAAAGTAAACCAGACTGGTTTAATCTAAGGAACGTCCTGAAGAACTGTTTTTTGATTGGATAACTGGGGTGGATTTTGATTCTTTGCCTGTAATAGCCAGAGTTTTAAATCAGTTATATTTGTTTCTTCAAGCTGTTCTAAGCTGCAGAGAGACTGGCCGACTGCCCTGCTGTGATATTTAAAAACGATAAGTGTTTATTTTCAATTGTCTTCTGCATGTCTGTTTAATACATATCTCTGTAATCTGTACAACTGTTTTAGTCTCCTTTTTGTTGTCTGATAGAGCTGATTATCTGTTTATGGTTGTGACACTTTCAGCTTGCTGAGAAATCTTTGTCTAGAAAGGGCTAGCTGTTTTCTTTGTGAGAGAAAGTAAATCAGACTGGTTTAGTCTAGCTAAGGGCATTTCTGAAAACTTTTTTTTGATTGGAAAATTGATCTGGTTCCTGTTTCTCTGCCCTTAATAGCTAGTGTTTTAAACCAGATATACCTGTTTGCCCAAGCCGTTCTAAGCTTCAGAGAGAGACTGGCCTACGGCCCTGGTGTCATATTTGAAAAAGATAAGTGTTTACTTTCAATTGTCTTCTGCCCATCTATTTTATACATATCTCTGAAACTTGTACAACTATTTTAGTCTCCTTTTTGTTGGGTGATAGAGATGAGTATCTGTTTACTGTGGTGACCCTTTCAAGTTGCAGTAAAATCTTTGTCTAGAGAGGGCTAGCTGTTTTCTTTCTGAGAGAAAGCAAATCAGACTGGTTTAATCTAGCTAAGGGCATTCCTGCAAAACTGTTTTTTGATTGGATAATTGTGATGGTTTCTGCTTCTCTGTCCTGAATAGCCAGTGTTTTAAATCAAATATACTTGTTTACTCAAGCTGTTTTAAGCTGCACAGAGACTGGCCTACTGCCCTGCTGTTATATTTGAAAAAGATAAGTGTTATTTTCAATTGTTTTCTGTACATCTGTTTAATACATATCTCTGTAATCCATACAATTATTTTAGTCTCCCTTTTGTTCTGTGATAGAGCTGTCTGTTTACTGTTGTGACCCTTTCAGCTTGCAGTGAAATCTTTTTCTAGAGAGTGTTAGCTGTCTTCTTTGTGAGAGAAAGTAAATCAGACTTGTTAAATCTAGCTATGGGCATTCCTGTAAAACTGTTTTTTTTTATTGGATAATTAGGCTGGCTGCAGTTTCTCTGCCCTTAATAACCAGTGTTTTAAATCAGATATACTTGTCTGCTCAAGCTGTTCTAAGCTGCAGAGAGACTGGCCTACTGCCCTGCTGTGATATTTGAAAAAGATAAGTTTTTATTTTCAATTGTCTTCTGCATGTCTGTTTAATACATATCTCTGTGATCTGCACAACTGTTTTTAGTCTCCTTTTTGTTGTGTGATAGATGTGAGTATCTGTTTATGGCTGTGACCTTTTCAGCTTGCAGAGAATTTTTTGTCTAGAGAGAGATAGCTGTTTTATTTGTGAGAGAAAGTAAATCAGACTTGTTTAATCTAGCTGAAGGTATTCCTGCAAAACTGTTTTTTTGATTGGATAATTGGGCTGGTTTCTGTTTCTCTGCCCTTAATAGCCAGAGTTTTAAATCAGATATACTTGTTTGTTCAAGCTGTTCTTAGCTGCAGAGAGACTGGCCTACTGCCCTGCTGTGATATTTGAAAAAGATAAGTTTTTATGTTCATTTGTCTTCTGTGTGTCTTTTTAAAACATATTTCTGTATTCTGCACATCTGTTTTTAGTCTTCTTTTTGTTGTGTGATAGATGTGAGTGTCTCTTTACTGTTGTGACTTTTCAGCTTGCAGTTCTTAGCTATAGAGAGACTGGCCTACTGCCCTGCTGTGGTATTTGAAAAGGATGTGTTTATTTTCAACTGTCTTCTGCACATCTGTTTAATATATATCTCTGTAATCTGTACAGTTATTTTTAGTCTCCTTTTTGTTCTGTGATAGAACTGTCTGTTTACTGTTGTGACCCTTTCAGCTTGCAGTGAAATCTTTATCTAGAGAGAGCAAGCTGTTTTCTTTTTGAGAGAAAGTAGATCAGACTGGTTTAATCTAGCTAAAGCATTCCTGCAAAATTGTTTTTTGATTGGATAACTGGGATGGTTTCCGTTTCTCTGCCCTTAATAGCCAGTGTTTTAAATCAAATATACTTGTTACTTCAAGCTGTTCTAAGCTACACAGAGACTGGCCTACTGCCCTGCTGTGATATTTGAAAAAGATAATTGTTATTTTCAATTGTTTTCTGTACGTCTATTTAATACATATCTCTGTAATCTGTACAATTATTTTTAGTCTCCTTTTTGTTCTGTGATAGAACTGTCTGTTTATTGTTGTGACCCTTTCAGCTTGCAGTGAAATCTTTGTCTAGAGAGGGCAAGCTGTTTTCTTTGTGAGAGAAAGTAAATCAGACTGGTTTGATGTAGTAAGGGCATTCCTGCAAAACTTTTTTTTTTTTGATTGGATAATTGGGCTGGTTTATATTTTACTGCCCTTAATAGACAGTGTTTCAAACAGGCATACTTGTTTGGTCAAGCTGTTCTTAGCTGCAGAGAGACTGGCCTACTGCCCTGCTGTGGTATTTGAAAAAGATGTGTTTATTTTCAACTGCTGACGGATTTGGGGATTTTTCTTGCACTTGTTATCGTGAGTTGTCGCACTTCTAGGGTAAACTAATTAAATGAATAAGTAGTGTTTGGATGTACTGTTCTGAAGAATGCACAACCATCAACTGTCCGTCTTGACTGAGGTAGTTTGTACTCTGCAGCTGGGCTCGAAACTGTTGAAAAAACTTTAAAACTTGTAACATCTGTAATCCGTTGATGCCCACGGGAACAGGTAGCTTTGTGAAAATTAAAACGTATTTGAAGCATTTCCTTTGTGCCTAAAGTGCAGTTTAACTCTATCAAATCTTTGAAAATGCTGTACTTCTGACTCATTGATGCATTCTGCTTAAAATAGCAATGTTGTATGCACTTGATGATTTTGGCTTTGTGCTCTCATGTTTCCATCCGCAGCTTACCTTTCTGGTTTTGGCATTACATAAGATGACTTGCAACTACTCATTACTCTAAGCTGTTTTGTTTGTATCCTCGGAAGTGAGAGCAAGTATTTGTGTTCTTGTTATTACATTTAAGAGGCCTCAGCTCATTAGTTTGCCCATCTGGACTTAAGTCTGTTAACATACCATTAAGGGAAGCATTGCAAAACGTACAAGCAAAGGGAAGAGTGCAACTCAGAATATTGAAGCATATGCCACGATGTAAACCTTTATTTTAAAGTTATCATTTTTGCCTGGTTTTAGACCACTGTGTGTCTTGCCTTTACATGGAACGGAAACTTTACGAATGTTATCTAAATGTTTAATGTATATGTGTGGTATATTACTTCCCATTTCTTAATAAGGATGTTCACCATTTCCAACGTGGTTCTAATTCAATCCCCAAATCCGTCAGCAGTAAGCACACGTCCTTGTTTGTGTTGGGAGGGTGGCCTAATGGTTAAGGTGTTTGCCTTACAAACACAAGGTGCAGGGTTTGAATCTCACAAGGGATAATTGGCTAGGCTTAAAATGGCTCGCAAGGGCAGTTAGCCTAGTACTAACCTATGAACCTATGAATTATCTTCTGCACGTCTGTTTAATACATACCTCTGTAATCTGTACAACTGTTTTTAGTCTCCTTTTTGTTGTGTATTAGGGATGAGTGTCTGTTTACTGTTGTGACCCTTTCACCTTTAAGATAAATGTTTTTCTAGAGATGGCTAGCTGTTTTCTTTTTTTTTTTTGTGAGAGAAAGTAAATCAGACTGGTTTAATTTAGCTAAGGGGATTTCTGCAAAACTGTTTATTGATTGGATAGTTGGGCTGTTGTTTGTTTCTCTGCCCTTAACAGCCTGTGTTTTAAATCAATTATACTTGTTTGCTGAAGGTGTTCTAAGCTGCAGAGAGACTGGCCTACTGCCCTGGTGTGATATTTGAAAAAGATAAGTGTTTACTTTCAATCTTCTTCTGAATGTTTATTTAATACATATCTCTGTAATCTGTACAACTGTTTTTAGTCTCCTTTTTGTTGTGTGATACAGCTGCATTTCTGTTTACTGTGATGACCCTTTCAAGCTGCAGTGAAGTCTTTGTCTAGAGAGGGCTAGCTGTTTTCTTTTTCAGAGTAAGTAAATCAGACTGGTGTAATCCAGCTAAGAGCATTCCTGCACAACTGTTGTTTTGATTGGATAATTGGGCTGGATTCTGATTCTCTGCCCTTAATTGGTAGTGTTTTAAATCAGAGATACCTGTTTGCTCAAGGTGTTTTAAGCTGCAGAGAGACTGGCCTACTCCCCTGCTATGATATTTAAAAAAGATAACTGTTTATTTTAAATTGTCTTCTACACGTCTGTTTAACACATATCTCTGTAATCTGTACACCGGTTTTTAGTCTCCTTTTGGTTGTGTGATAGAGCTGAGTATCTGTTTACTGTTCTGACCTTTTCAACTTGCAGTGAAATCTTTGTCTAGTGGGGGCTAGATGTTTTATTTGCAGGAGAAAGTAAATCAGACTGGTTTAATCTAGCTAAGGGCGTTCCTGCAAAACTGCTTTTCTTTTCTTTGATCGGATAATTGGGCTGGTTTCTGTTTCTCTGCCCTTAATAGCCAGTGTTTTAAACAGATATACTTGTTTGGTCAAGCTGTTCTTAGCTGCAGAGAGACTGGCCTACTGCCCTGCTGTAGTATGTGAAAAACATGTGTTTATTTTCAATTGTCTTCTGCATGTCTGTTTAACACAAATCTATGCAATCTGTTCAACTGTTTTTCATCTCCATGTTGTTGTGTGATAGAGCTGAGTGTCTGTTTACTGCTGTGACCCTTCCAGCTTGCACTGAAATTTTTGTCTAGGGAGGGCTAGCTGTTTTCTTTGTGAGAGAAAGTAAATCAGACTTGTTTCATCTAGCTAAGGGCATTCCTGCAGAACTGTTTTTTTGATTGAAAAATTGTGTTGGATTCTGTTTCTCTGCCCTTAATAGCCAGAGTTTTAAATCAGATATACTTGTTTGTTCAAGCTGTTCTAAGCTGCAGAGAGACACTGGTATACTGCTCTGCTGTGATATTTGAAAAAAATAAGTGTTTATTTTTAACTGTCTTCTGTGCATCTGTTTAATACACATCTTTGTAATTTGTACAACTGTTTTAGTCTCCTTTTTGTTGTGTGATAGATCTGAGTATCTGTTTACATTTGTGACCCTTTTAGCTTGCAGTGAAATTTTTGTCTAGAGAGAGCTAGCTGTTTTCTTTGTGAGAGAAAGTAAATCAGACTGGTTTAATCTAGCTGAGGGTATTCCTGCAAAACTGTATTTTTGATTGGATAATTGGGCTGGTTTCTGTTTCTCTTCCCTTAATAGCCAGAGTTTTAAATCAAATATACTTGTTTGTTCAAGCTGTTCTAAGCTGCAGAGACTGGCCTACTGCCCTGTTGTGATATTTGAAAAAGATAAGTTTTTATGTTCAGTTGTCTTCTGCATGTCTTTTTAATACATATCTCTGTATTCTGCACAACTGTTTTTAGTCTCCTTTTCGTTGTGTGATAGATGTGAGTGTCTGTTCACTGTTGTGACTTTTTCAGCTTGAAGTTCTTAGCTGCAGAGGGACTGGCCTACAGCCCTGCTGTAGTATTTGAAAAAGATGAGTTTATTTTCAATTGTCTTCTGCACATCTGTTTAATACATATCTCTGTAATCTGTACAACTGTTTTTAGTCTCCTTTTTGTTGTGTGTTAGAGCTGAGTGTCTGTTTACTGCTGTGACCCTTTCACCTTTAAGACAAATCTTTTTCTAGATATGGCTAGCTGTTTTTTTTTGTGACAGAAAGTAAATCAGACTGGTTTAATCTAGCTAAGGGGATTTCTGCAAAACTGTTTTTTGATTGGATAGTTGGGCTGGTTTCTGTTTCTCTGCCCTTAATAGCCTGTGTTTTAAATCAGATATACTTGTTTGCTGAAGGTGCTCTAAGCTGCAGAGAGATTGGAGTACTGCTGTGGTGTGATATTTGAAAAAGATAAGTATTTACTTTCAATTGTCTTCTGCACATCTGTTTGATACACATCTTTGTAATTTGTTCAAATGTTTTAGTCTCCTTTTTTGTTGTGTGATAGATTTGAGTATCTGTTTACAGTTGTAACCCTTTCAGCTTGCAGCGAAATCTTTGTCAGAGAGGGCTAGCTGTTTTCTTTGTGAGAAAAAGTAAATCAGACTAGTTTAATCTAGCTGAGGGTATTCGTACAAAACTTTTTTTTTTTATTGGATAATTGGGCTGATTTTTGTTTCTCTGCCCTTAATAGTCAGAATTTTAAATCAGATATACTTGTTTGTTCAAGCTGTTCTTAGCTGCAGAGAGAATGGCTGCTGTGATATTTGAAAAAGATAAGTTTTTATTTCCAGTTGTCTTCTACATGTCTGCTTAATACATATCTCTGTAATCTGCACAACTGTTTAGTCTCCTTTTTGTTCTGTAATAGAGGTGAGTGTCTGTTTACTGTTGTGACCCTTTCAGCTTGCAGTGAAATCTTTGTCTAGAGAAGGCTAGCTGTTTTCATTGTGACAGAAAGTAAATCAGACTGGTTTAATCTAGATAAGAGCATTCCTGCAAAACTGTTTTTAGATTGGATAATTGGGCTGGTTTCTGTTTCTCTGCCCTTAAAAGCCAGTGTTTTAAATCAGATACACTTGTTTGCTTAAGCTGTTCTAAGCTGCAGAGAGACTGGCCTACTGCCCTGCTGTGATATTTGAAAACTATAACTGTTTACTTTCAATTGTCTTCTGCACGTCTGTTTAATATATATCTCTGTAATCTGCACAACTGTTTAAGTCTCTTTTTTTGTGGTGTGATAGAGCTGAATATCTGTTTACTGTCATGAACCTTTCAGTTTGTAGTGAAATCTTTGTCAAAAGAGGGCTAGCTGTTTTCTTTGTGAGAGAAAGTAAATCAGACTGGTTTAATCTAAGGGCAGTCCTGAAGAACTGATATTTGATTGGATAACTGGGCTGGATTATGTGTCTCTGTCCATAATAGCCAGAGTTTTAAATCAGATATATTTGTTTCTTCAAGTTGTTCTAAGCTGCAGAGAGACTGGCCAACTGCCCTGCTGTGATATTTGGAAAAGATAAGTGTTTATTTTCAATTGTCTTCTGCACGTCTGTTTAATACATATCTCTGTAATCAGTACAACTGTTTTTAGTCTCCTTTGTGTTGTCTGATAGAGCTGAGTATCTGTTTATGGTTGTGACCCTTTCAGCTTGCAGAAAACTATTTATGTAGAGAGGGCTAGCTGTTTTCTTTGTGAGAAAAAGTAAATCAGACTGGTTTAATCTAGCTAAGAGCATTCCTGCAAAACTTTTTTCTTTATTGGAAAATTGGGCTGGTTCCTGTTTTTTTTGCCCTTGATAGCCAGTGTTTTAAACCAGGTATACTTGTTTGCTCAAGCTGTTCTAAGATGCAGAGAGAAACTGACCTACTGCCCTGGTATGATATTTTAAAAAGATAAGTGTTTACTTTCAATTGTCTTCTGCATGTCTATTTAATACATATCTCTGTAATCTGTACAACTGTTTTATTCTCCTTTTAGTTGGGTGATAGAGATGAGTATCTGTTTACTGTGGTGACCCTTTCAAGTTGCAGTGAAATCTCTGTCTAGAGGTGGCTAGCTGTTTTCTTTTTGAAAGTAAATCAGACTGGTTTAATCTAGCTAAGGGCATTCCTGCAAAACTTTTTTGATTGGATAATTGGGATGGTTTCTGTTTCTCTGTGATAGAGCTGTCTGTTTACTGTTTTGACCCTTTCACCTTGCTGGGAAATCTTTTTCTAGGGAGTGCTAGCTGTCTTCTTTTTGAGTGAAAGTAAATCAGACTTGTTAAATCTAGCTATGGGCGTTCCTGTAAAACTATTTTTTTGATTGGATAATTAGGCTCATTGCTGTTTCTCTGCCCTTAATAGCTGCTTTTTTCTGAGAAAATGTAAATTAGACTGGTTTGATCTAGCTAAGGGCAAGTCTACAAAACTGTTTTTTTGATTGGATAATTAAGTTGCTTTCTGTTTTTCTTCCTTTAATAGCCAGTGTTTTAAATAAGATATACATGTTTACTCAAGCTGTTTTAAGCTGCACAGAGAATGGCCTACTGCCCTGCTGTGATATTTGAAAAAGATAAGGGTTTATTTTCAATTGTCTTCTGCGCGTCTGTTTATACATATCTATGTAATCTGTTCAAATATTTTTAACCTCCATTTTGTTGTGCGATACAGCTGAGTATCTATTTACTGTAGTGACCCTTTCAGCTTGCAGTGCCATTTTTGTCTAGAGAGGGCTAGCTGTTTTCTTTGTGAGAGAAAGTAAATCAGACTGGTTTCATCTGCAGAAATATTTTTTTTTATTGAAAAATTGTGATGGATTCTGTTTCTCTGCCCTTAACAGCCAGAGTTTTAAATCAAATATACTTGTTTGTTCAAGCTGTACTAAGCTGCAGAGAGAGACTGACCTACTGCCCTGCTGTGATATTTGAAAAAGATAAGTGTTTATTTTCAATTGTCTTCTGCACATCTGTTTAATACACATCTCTGTAATTTGTGCAAATGTTTTAGTCTCCTTTTTGTTGTGAGATAGACCTGAGTATCTGTTTACAGTTGCGGCCCTTTTAGCTTGCAGTGACATTTTTGTCTAGAGAGGGCTAGCTGTTTTCTTTGTGAGAGAAAGTAAATCACACTGGTTTAATCTGGCTGAGGGTATTCCTGCAAAACTTTTTTTTTTTTGATTGGATAATTGGGCTGGTTTCTGTTTCTCTGCCCTTAATAGCCAGAGTTTTAAATCAGAGATACTTGTTTGTTCAAGCTGTTTTTATTTTTAGCTCTCTTCTGCATGTCTGTTTAATACACATCTCTGTATTCTGCACAAATGTTTTTCATCTCCTTTTTGTGGTGTGATAGAGCTGAGTATCCTTTTACTGTTGCGACCTTTTCAGCTTGCAGTGAAATCTTTGTCAAGAGAGGCCTAGCTGTTTTCTTTGCGAGAGAAAGTAAATCAGACTGGTTTAATCTAAGGGCTGGATTATGTTTCTTTGCCTGTAATAACCAGAGTTTTAAATCAGATATATTTGCTTCTTCAAGCTGTTCTAAGCTGCAGAGAGACTGGCTGACTGCCCTGCTATGATATTTGAATAATATAAGTGTTTATTTTCAATTGTCTTCTGGATGTCTGTTTAATACATATCTCTATAATCTGTACAACTGTTTTTAGTCTCCTTTTTGTTGTCTGATTGAGCTGAGTATCTGTTTACTGTTGTGACCCTTTCAGCTTGTAGTGAAATATTTGCCAAAAGAGGGCTAGCTGTTGTCTTTGTGAGAGAAAGTTAATGAGACTGGTTTAATCTAAGGGCAGTCCTGAAGAACTGTTTTTTTATTAGATAACTGGGTGGATTCTGTTTCTCTGCCCGTAACAGCCAGAGATTTAAATCAGATATATTTGTTTCTTCAAGCTGTTATAAGTTGCAGAGAGACTGGCCTACTAACCTGGTGTGATATTTGAAAAAGATAAGTGTTTATTTTCAATTGTCTTCTGCACATCTCTTTAATACATATCTCTATAATCTGTACAACTGTTTTTAGTCTCCTTTTTGTTGTCTGATAGAGCTGAGTATCTGTTTATGGTTGTGACCCTTTCAGCTTGCAGAGAAATCTTTGTCTAGAGAGAGCTAGCTGTTTTCTTTGTGAGAGAAAGTAAATCAGACTGGTTTAATCTAGCTAAGGGCATTTCTGAAAACTTCTTTTTTTATTGGAAAATTGGGCTGGTTCCTGTTTCTCTGCCCTTAATAGCCAGTGTTTTAAACCAGATATACTTGTTTTCCCAGGCTGTTCTAGGCTTCAGAGAGAGACTGGCCTACTGCCCTAATGTGATATTTGAAAAAAATACGTATTTACTTTCAATTGTCTTCTGCACGTCTATTTAATATGTATCTATGTAATCTGTACAACTTTTTTTATTCTCCTTTTTGTTGGGTGATAGAGATGAGTATCTCTTTACTGTGGTGATCCTTTCAAGTTGCAGTGAAATCTTTATCTAGAGAGGGCTAGCTGTTTTCTTTTTGAGAGAAAGCAAATCAGACTGGTTTAATCTAGCTAAGGGCATTCCTTCAAAACTGTTTTTTTGAGTGGATAATTGGCATGTTTTCTGTTTATCTGTCCATAACAGCCAGTGTTTTAAATCAAATATACTTGTTTAGTCAAGCTGTTCTAAGCTGCACAGAGACTGGCCTACTGCCCTGCTGTGATATTTGAAAAAGATAAGTGTTATTTTCAATTGTCTTCTGTACGTCTGTTTAATACATATCTCTGTAATCTGTACAATTAATTTAGTCTCCCTTTTGTTCTATGATAGAGCTGTCTGTTTACTGTTGTGACCCTTTCAGCTTGCAGTGAAATCTTTTTTCTAGAGAGTGCTAGCTCTCTTCTTTGTGAGAGAAAGTAAATCAGACTTGTTTAATCTAGCTATGGACATTCCTGTAAAACTTTTTTTGATTGGATAATTAGGCTGGTTGCTGTTTCTCTGCCCTTAATAACCAGTGTTTTAAATCAGATATGCTTGTCTGCTCAAGCTGTTCTAAGCTGCAGAGAGACTGGCCTACTGCCCTGTTGTGATATTTGAAAAACATTAGTGTTTATTTTCAATTGTCTTTTGCATATCTGTTTAATACATATCTCTGCAATCTGTACCACTGTTTTTAGTCATTTTTTGTTGTGCGATTGAGCTGAGTGTCTGTTTACTGTTATGGCCCTTTCAGCTTGCAGTGAAATCTTTGTCTAGAAAGAGATAGCTGTTTTCTTTCTGAGAGAAAGTAAATCAGACTGGTTTAATTTAGCTAAGGGCATTCCTGCAAAACATATATTTCTTGGATAATTGGGTTGGTTTCTGTTTCTCTGCCCTTAATAGCCAGTTTTTTCAATCAGATATATTTGTTTGTTCAAGGTGTTCTAAGCTGCAAAGAGACCGGCCTACTGCCCTGGTGTGATATTTGAAAAAGATAAGTGTTTACTTTCAATTGTCTTCTGCACATCTATTTAATACATAGCTCTATAATTTGTACTACTGTTTTAGACTCATTTTTTGGTGTGATAGAGCTGAGTTTCTGTTTACTGTGGTGACCCTTTCTGGTTGCAGTGAAATCTTTGTCTAGAGAGGGCTAGCTGTTTTCTTTTTGAGATAAAGTAACTCAGACTGGTTTAATCTAGCTAAGGGCATTCCTTCAAAACTGTTGTTTTGGTTGGATAGTTGGGCTGGTTTTTGATTCTCTGCCCTTAATTGCTAGTGTTTTAAATCAAATATACCTGTTTGCTCAAGGTGTTTTAAGCTGCAGAGTGACTGGCCTACTCCCCTGCTGTGATATTTGAAAAAATAACTGTTTATTTTAAATTGTCTTCTGTATGTCTCTTTAACACATATCTCTGTAATCTGTACACCGGTTTTTCGTCTTCTTTTGATTGTGTGATAGAGCTGAGTATCTGTTTACTGCTGTGACCCTTTCAACTTGCAGTAAAATCTTTGTCTAGTGAGGGCTAGCTGTTTTCTTTGCGAGAGAAAGTAAATCAGACTGGTTTAAACTCGCTAAGGGCATTTCTGCAAAACTGTTTTGTTTTTCATCAGTTAATTGGGCTGGTTTCTGTTTCTCTGCCCTTAATAGCCAGTGTTTTAAACAGATATACTCGTTTGGTCAAGCTGTTCTTAGCTGCAGAGAGACTGGCCTACTCTTCTGCTGTGGTATTTGAAAAAGACAAGTTTTTATTTTCAATTGTCTTCTGCATGTTTGTTTAATACATATCTCTGTAATCTGTACAACTGTTTTTAGTCTCGTTTTTGTTGTGTGTTAGAGCTGAGTGTCTGTTTACTGTTGTGACCCTTTCACCTTGAAGAGAAATCTTTTTCCAGAGATTGCTAGCTGTTTTTTTTTTTTCTGAGCGAAAGTAAATCAGACTGGTTTAATCTACCTAAGGGTATTTCTGCAAAACTGTTTTTTGATTGAATAATTAAATTGCTTTCTGTTTCTCTGCCCTTAATGGCCAGTGTTTTAAATCCGATATACCTGTTTACTCAAGCTGTTTTAAGCTGCACAGAGAATGGCCTACTGCCCTGCTGTGATATTTGAAAAATATAAGGGTTTATTTTCAATTGTCTTCTGCACGTCTGTTTATACATATCTATGTAATCTGTTCAAATGTTTTTAACCTCCATTTTCTTGTGTGATACAGCTGAGTATCTGTTTACTGTTGTGACCCTTTCAGCTTGCAGTGAAATTTTTGTCTAGAGAGGGCTAGCTGTTTTCTTTGTGAGAGAAAGTAAATCAGACTGGTTTCATCTAGCTAAGGGCATTCCTGCAGAACTGTTTTTTAATTGAAAAATTGTGCTGGATTCTGTTTCTCTGCCCTTAATAGCCAGAGTTGTAAATCAGATATACTTATTTGTTCAAGCTGTTCTAAGCTGCAGCAAGAGACTGGCCTACTGCCCTGTTCTGATATTTGAAAAAGATAAGTTTTTATTTTCAATTGTCTTCTGCACATCTGTTTAATAGATATCTCTGTAATTTGTACAACTGTTTTAGTCTCCATTTTGTTGTGTGATAGACCTGAGTATCTGTTTACAGTTGTGACCTTTTTAGCTTGCAGCAAAATTTTTGTCTAGAGAGGGCTAGCTGTTTTCTTTGTGAGAAAAAGAAAATCAGACTTGGTTAATCTAGCTGAGGGTATTCCTGTAAAACTGTTTTTTTGATTGGATACTTGGGCTGGTTTCCGTTTCTCTGCCCTTAATAGCCAGAGTTTTAAATCAGAGATACTTGTTTGTTCAACCTGTTTTTCTTTTCAGTTCTCTTCTGCATGTCTTTTAATACATACCTCTGTATTATGCACAACTATTTTTAGACTCCTTTTTGTGGTGTGATAGAGCTGAGTATCTGTTTACTGTTGTGACCCTTTCAGCTTACATTGAAATCTCTGTCAAGAGAAACCTAGCTATTTTCTTTGTGAGAGAAAGTAAATCAGACTGGTTTAATCTAAGGGCAGTCCTGAAGAACTGTTTTTTGATTGGATAACTTGGCTGGATTCTGTTTCTCTACCCGTAATAGCCAGAATTTTAAATCAGATACATTTGTTTATTCAAGCTGTTCTAAGCTGCAGAGAGACTGGTCTACTGCCCTGCTGTGATATTTGAAAAAGATAAGTGTTTATTTTCAATTGTCTTCTGCATGTCTGTTTAAAACATATCTCTGTAATCTGTACAACTGTTTTTAGCCTCCTTTTTGTTGTGTGATAGAGGTGAGTATCTGTTTACTGCTGTGACCCTTTCAACGTGCAGTGAAATATTTGTCTAGTGAGGGCTAGCTGTTTCCTTTGTGAGAGAAAGTAAATCTTCTTCTTTCAGCTTTTTCCCGGTTAGGGGTCACCACAGCGGATCATCTGTCCGCTCATGATTGGCAGTGGAGTTTTACGGTGTCAAGTTGCCAGCCCGGTGCCCAACCTTCCACAGAAGGTGCACACACATGCACACATTCACACCTAGGGCCAATTTAGAGTGTCCAATCCACCTACTGCATGTCTTTGGGATGTGGGAGGAAACCCACACGATGACAGGGAGGACATGCAGACTCCGCACAGAAGGCACCCCTGCTGAGAATCGAACCGGAGAACCTCTTGCTGTGAGGTGGCAACTCTAACCGCTGCACCACCACGGCTGCCCTGTGAAATAAAGTAAATCAGACTGGTTTAATCTAGCTAAGGGCATTCCTGCAAAAATGTTTTTTGATTAGATAATTGGGCTGGTTTCTGTTTCTCTGCCCTTAATAGGCAGTGTTCTAATCCATATATATTTGTTTACTCAAGCTGTTCTAAGCTGCAGATAGACTGCACTACTGCCCTGCTGTGATACTTGAAAAAGATAAGTGTTTAGTTTCAATTGTCTTCTGCACATCTATTTAATACATATCTCTGTAATCTGTACAACTGTTTTAGTCTCCTTTTTTGTGTGATAGAGCTGAGTAATGGTTTACTGTTGTGAACCTTTCAGCTTGAAGTGAAATATTTTTCTAGGGAGTGCTAGCTGTCTTCTTTCTGAGAGAAAGTAAATCAGATTTGTTTAATCTAGCTAAGAGCATTCCTGCAAAACAATTTTTTATTGGGAAATTGGGCTGGTTGCTGTTTCTCTGTCCTTAATACCTAGTGTTTTAAATCAGATATACTTGTTTGCTCAAGCTGTTTTAAGCAGCAGAGAGACTGGCCTACTGCCCTGCTGTGATATTTGAAAAAGATAAGTGTTTACTTTCAATTGTCTTCTGCACATCTATTTAATACATATCTCTGTAATATGCACAACTGTTCTAGTCTCCTTTTTATTGTGTGATAGAGGTGAGTGTCTGTTTAGTGTTTTAACCATTTCAGCTTGCAGTGAAATCTTTGTCTGGAGAGGGCAAGCTGTTTTCATTTTGAAAGAAAGTAAATCAGACTGGTTTAATCTAGCTTAAGGCATTACTACAAAACTGATTTTTGATTGGATAATTGAGCTGGTTTCTGTTTCTCTGCTCTTAATAGCCAGTGTTTTAAATCAGATACACTTGTTTGCTCAAGCTGTTATAAGCTGCAGAGGGACTGGCCTACTGCCCTGCTGTGATATTTGAAAAAGATAATTGTTTACTTTCAATTGTCTTCTGCATGTCTGTTTAATTCATATCTCTGTAATCTGTACAACTGTTTTAGTCTCGTTTTTGTGGTGTGATAGAGCTGAGTATCTGTTTATTGTTGTGACCCTTTCAGCTTGTAGTGAAATCTTTGTCAAGAGAGGACTAGCTGTTTTCTTTGTGAGGGAAAGTAAACCAGACTGGTTTAATCTAAGGAACATCCTGAAGAACTGGTTTTTGATTGGATAACTGGGGTGGATTCTGATTCTTTGCCTGTAATAGCCAGAGTTTTAAATCAGTTATATTTGTTTCTTCAAGCTGTTCTAAGCTGCAGAGAGACTGGCCGACTGCTCTGCTGTGATATTTGAAAAAGATAAGTGTTTATTTTCAATTGTCTTCTGCATGTCTGTTTAATACATATCTCTATAATTTGTACAACTGTTTTTAGTCTCCTTTTTGTTGTCTGATAGAGCTGATTATCTGTTTATGGTTGTGACACTTTCAGCTTGCAGAGAAATATTTGTCTAGATAGGGCTAGCTGTTTTCTTTGTGAGCAAAAGTAAATCAGACTAGTTTAGTCTAGCTAAGGGCATTTCTGAAAACATTTTTTTGATTGGAAAATTGATTTGGTTCCTGTTTCTCTGCCCTTAATAGCCAGTGTTTTAAACCAGATATACTTGTTTGCCCAAGCCGTTCTAAGCATCAGAGCAATACTGGCCTACTGCCCTGGTGTCATATTTGAAAAAGATAAGTGTTTACTTTCAATTGTCTTCTAAACGTCTATGTTATACATATCTCTGTAATTTGTACAACTATTTTTAGTCTCCTTTTTGTTGTGTGATTGAGATGAGTATCTGTTTACTGTGGTGACCCTTTCAAGTTGCAGTGAAATCTTTGTCTAGATAGGGCTAGCTGTTTTCTTTTTGAGAGAAAGCAAATCAGACTGGTTTAATCTAGCTAAGGGCATTCCTGCAAAACTGTTTTTTGATTGGATAATTGGGATGGTTTCTGTTTCTCTGCCCTTAATAGCCAGTGTTTAAATCAGATATACTTGTTTGCTGAAGGTGTTCTAAGCTGCAGAGAGATTGGCCTACTGCCCTGGTGTGATATTTGAAAACGTTAGGTGATTACTTTCAATTGTCTTCTGAACGTCTATTTAATACATATCTCTGTAATCTATACAACTGTTTTTAGTCTCCTTTTTGTTGTGTGATACAGCTGAGTTTCTGTTTACTCTCTCCTGAATAGCCAGTGTTTTAAATCAAATACACTTGTTTACTCAAGCTGTTTGAAGCTGCACAGAGACTGGCCTACTGCCCTGCTGTGATATTTGAAAAAGATAAGTGTTATTTTCAATTGTTTTCTGTACATCTGTTTAATATATATCTCTGTAATCTGTACAATTCTTTTAGTCTCCCTTTTGTTCTGTGATAGAGCTGTCTGTTTACTGTTGTGACCCTTTCAGCTTGCAGTGAAACCTTTTTCTAGAGAGTGCTAGCTGTCTTCTTTGTGAGAGAAAGTAAATCAGACTTGTTAAATCTAGCTATGGGCATTCCTGTAAAACTGTTTTTTTGATTGGATAATTAGGTTGGCTGCTGTTTCTCTGCCCTTAATAGCCAGTGTTTTAAATCAGATATACATGTCTGCTCAAGCTGTTCTAAGCTGCAGAGAGACTGGCCTACTGCCCTGCTGTGATATTTGAAAAACATAAGTGTTTATTTTCAATTGTCTTTTGCATATCTGTTTAATACATATCTCTGCAATCTGTACCACTGCTTTTAGTCTTTTTTTGTTATGTGATTAAGCTGAGTATCTGTTTACTGTTATGACCCTTTCAGCTTGCAGTGAAATCTTTGTCTACAGAGGGCTAGCTGTTTTCTTTGTGACAGAAAGGAAATCTATCTAAAGGCATTCCTGCAAAACTTATTTTTTCTTGGATAATTGGGTTGGTTTCTCTTTCTCTGCCCTTAATAGCCAGTTTTTTAAAATCAGATATACTTGTTTGCTCAAGGTGTTCTAAGCTGCAAAGATACTGGCCTACTGCCCTGGTGTGATATTTGAAAAAGATAAGTGTTTACTTTCAATTGTCTTCTGCATGTCTGTTTAATACATATCTCTGAAATCTGCACAACTGTTTTAGTCTCTTTTTTGTTGTGTGATAGAGGTGAGTGTCTGTTTACTGTTGTGACCCTTTTAGCTTGCAGTGAAATCTTTGTCTAGAGAGGTCTAGCTGTTTTCATTGTGAGAGAATGTAAATCAGACTGGTTTAATCTAGCTAAAGGCATTTCTGCAAAACTGATTTTTGATTGGATAATTGGGCTGGTTTCTGTTTCTCTGCCCTTAATAGCCAGTGTTTTAAATCAGATATACTTGTTTGCTGAAGGTGTTCTAAGCTGCAGAGAGATTGGCCTACTGCCCTGGTGTGATATTTGAAAAAGTTAGGTGATTACTTTCAATTGTTTTCTGAAAATCTATTTAATACATATCTCTGTAATCTATACAACTGTTTTTAGTCTCCTTTTTGTTGTGTGATACAGCTGAGTTTCTGTTTACTCTGGTGACCCTTTCAGGTTGCAGTGAAATATTTGTCTAGAGAGGGCTAGCTGTTTTCTTTGTGAGAGAAAATAAATCAGACTGGTTTAATCTAGCTAAGGGCATTCCTGCAAAAGTGTTGTTTTGATTGGATAATTGGGCTGGTTTTTGATTCTCTGCCCTTAATTGCTAGTATTTGAAATCAGATATACCTTTTTGCTCAAGGTGTTTTAAGCTGCAGAGTGACTGGCCTACTCCCCTGCTGTGATATTTTAAAAAGATAACTGTTTATTTTAAATTGTCATCTGCACGTCACTTTAACACATATCTCTGTAATCTGTACTCTGGTTTTTAGTCTCCTTGTGGTTTTGTGATAGAGCTGAGTATCTGTTTACTGTTGTGACCCTTTCAACTAACAGTGAAATCCTTGTCTAGTGAGGGCTAGCTGTTTTTTTGTGAGAGAAAGTAAATCAGACTGGTTTAATGTAGCTAAGGGCATTTCTGCAAAACTGTTTTGTTTTTGATCAGATAATTGGGCTGGTTTCTGTTTCTCTGCCCTTAATAGCCAGTGTTTTAAACAGATATACTTGTTTGGTCAAGCTGTTCTTAGCTGCAGAGAGACTGGCCTACTGTCCTGCTGTGGTATTTGAAAAAGATAAGTGTTTATTTTCAATTGTCTTCTGCACGTCTGTTTAATACATATCTCTGTAATCTGTACAACAGTTTTTAGTCTAAGTTTTGTTGTGTGTTAGAGCTGAGTATCGGTTTACTGGGTTGACCCTTTCACCTTGAAGAGAAATCTTTTTCTAGAGATGGCTAGCTGTTTTTTTTTTTTTTTTTTTTTTTTGAGAGAAAGTAAATTAGACTGGTTTAATCTAGCTAAGGGCATTTTTGCAAAACTGTTTTTTTTTGAATGGATAAATAAGTTGCTTTCTGTTTCTCTGCCCTTAATAGCCAGTGTTTTAAATAAGATATACATGTTTACTCAAGCTGTTTTAAGCTGCACAGAGAATGGCCTACTGCCCAGCTGTGATATCTGAAAAAGATAATGGTTTATTTTCAATTGTCTTCTGTGCGTCTGTTTATATATATATATATATATATATATATATATATATATATATGTGTGTGTGTGTAATCTGTTCAAATGTTTTTAACCTCCAATTTGTTGTGTGATACAGCTGAGTATCTGTTTACTGTGGTGACCCTTTCATCTTGCAGTGAAATTTTTGTCTAGAGAGGGCTAGCTGTTTTCTTTGTGAGAGAAAGTAAATTAGACTGGTTTCATCTAGGTAAAGGCACTCCTGCAGAACTGTTTTTTTATTGAAAAATTGTGCTGGATTCTGTTTCTCTGTCCTTAATAGCCAGAGTTTTAAATCGGATATACATGTTTGTTCAAGCTGTTCTAAGCTGCAGAGAGAGACTGGCCTACTGCCCTGCTGTGATATTTGAAAAAGATAAGTGTTTATTTTCAATTGTCTTCTGCACGTCTGTTTAATACGTATCTCTGTAATCTGTACAACTGATTTTAGTTTCATTTTTGTTGTGTATTAGAGCTGAGTGTCGGTTTACTGGGTTGACCCTTTCACCTTGAAGAGAAATATTTTTCTAGAGATGGCTAGCTGTTTTTTTTTTTTTTTTGAGAGAAAGTAAATTAGACTGGTTTAATCTAGCTAAGGGCATTTCTGCAAAACTGTTTTTTTGATTGGATAATTAAGTTGCTTTCTGTTTCTCTGCCCTTAATAGCCAGAGTTTTAAATAAGATATACATGTTTACTCAAGCTGTTTTAAGCTGCACAGAGAATGGCCTACTGCCCTGCTTTGATATTTGAAAAAGATAATGGTTTATTTTCAATAGTCTTCTGCGCGTCTGTTTATACATATCTATGTAATCTGTTCAAATGTTTTTTAACCTCCATTTTGTTGTGCGATACAGCTGAGTATCTGTTTACTGTGGTGACCCTTTCAGCTTGCACTGAAATTTTTGTCTAGGGAGGGCTAGCTGTTTTCTTTGTGAGAGAAAGTAAATTAGACTGGTTTCATCTAGGTAAGGGCATTCCTGCAGAACTGTTTTTTTTATTGAAAAATTGTGCTGGATTCTGTTTCTCTGCCCTTAATAGCCATGGTTTTAAATCAGATATACTTGTTTGTTCAAGCTGTTCTAAGCTGCAGAGAGAGACCGGCCTATTGCCCTGCTGTGATATTTGAAAAAGATAAGTGTTTATTTTCAATCATCTTCTGTACATCTGTTTAGTACACATCTCTGTAATTTGTGCAACTGTTTTAGTCTCCTTTTCGTTGTGTGATAGACCTGACTATCTGTTTACTGTTGTGCCCCTTTCAGCTTGCAGTGAAATCTTTGTCAAGAGAGGCCTAGCTGTTTTCTTTGTGAGAGAAAGTAAATCAGACTGGTTTAATCTAAGGACAGTCCTGAAGAACAGTTTTTTGATTGGATAACTGGGCTGGATTCTGATTCTTTGCCTGTCATAGCCAGAGTTTTAAATCAGATATATTTGTTTCTTCAAGCTGTTCTAAGCTGCAGAGAGACTGGCCGACTGCCCTGCTGTGATATTTGAAAAAGATAAGTGTTTATTTTCAATTGTCTTCTGCCTGTCTGTTTAATACATATCTCTATAATCTGTACAACTGTTTTAGTCTCCTTTTTGTTGTCTGATAGAGCTGAGTGTCTGTTTATGGTTGTGATGCTTTCAGCTTGCAGAGAAATCTTTGTCTAGAGAGGGTTAGCTGTTTTCTTTGTGAGAGAAAGTAAATCAGACTGGTTTAATCTAGCTAAGGGCATTTCTGCAAAACTGTTTTTTTGATTGGATAATTAAGTTGCTTTCTGTTTCTCGGCCCTTAATAGCCAGTGTTTTAAACAGTTATACTTGTTTGGTCAAGCTGTTCTTACCTGCAGAGAGACTGGCCTACTGTCCTGCTGTGGTATTTGAAAAAGATAAGTGTTTATTTTCAATTGTCTTCTGCACGTCTTTTTAATACATATCTCTGTAATCTGTACAACTGTTTTTAGTCTCATTTTTGTTGTGTGTTAGAGCTGAGTGTCTGTTTACTGGGTTGACCCTTTCACCTTGAAGAGAAATCTTTTTCTAGAGATCGCTAGCTGTTTTCTTTGTGAGAAAGTAAATCAGACTGGTTTAATCTAGCTAAGGGCATTTCTGAAAACATTTTTTTGATTGGGTCTGTTTCTCTGCCTTTAATAGCTAGTGTTTTAAATCAGATATACTTGTTTGTTCAAGCTGTTCTAAGCTGCAGATAGACTGGCCTACTACCCTTCTGTGATATTGGAAAAAGATAAGTGTTTATTTTCAATTGTCTTCTGCATGTCTATTTAATACATATCTCTGTAATTTGTACAACTGTTTTAGTCTCCTTTTTGTTATGTGATAGAGCTGAGTATCTGTTACTATGACCCCTTCAGCTTGCAGTGAAATCTTTGTCTAGAGAGGGCTAGCTGTTTTCTTTGTGAGAGAAAATAAATCAGACTGGTTTAATCTAGCTAAGGGCATTCATGCAATTTTTTTTTTGATTGGATAATTGGGCTGGTTTCTGTTTCTCTACCTGTAATAGCAAGTGTTTTAAATCAGCTATACTTATTTGCTCAAGCTGTTCTAAGCTGCAGAGGGTCTGGCCTTCTGCCCTGCTGTGATATTTGAAAAGATAAGTGATTACTTTCAATTGTCTTCTGCACGTCTATTTAATACATATCTCTGTAATCTGTACAACTGTTTTAGTCTCCTTTTGTTGTGTGATAGAGCTGAGTATCTGTTTACTGTTGTGACCCTTTCAGCTTGCAGTGAAATCTTTGTCTAGAGAGGCTAGCTGTTTTCTTTGTGAGAAAGTAAATCAGACTGGTTTAATCTAGCTAAGGGCATTCCTGAAGAACTGTTTTTGATTGGATAATTGGGCTGGTTTCTGTTTCTCTGCCCTTAATAGCCAGTGTTTTAAATCAGATATACTTGTTTACTCAAGCTGTTCTAAGCTGCAGAGAGACTGGCCTACTGCCCTGCTGTGATATTTGAAAAAGATAAGTGTTTATTTTCAATTGTCTTCTGCACATCTGTTTAATACATATCTCTGTAATTTGTACAATTGTTTTAGTCTCCTTTTTGTTGTGTGATAGAGCTGAGTGTCTGTTTACTGTTGTGACCCCTTCAGCTTGCAGTGAAATCTTTGTCTAGAGAGGGCTAGCTGTTTTCTTTGTGAGAGAAAATAAATCAGACTGGTTTAATCTAGCTAAGGGCATTCCTGTAAAACTGTTTTTGATTGGATAATTGGGCTGGTTTCTGTTTCTCTACCTGTAATAGCAAGTGTTTTAAATCAGCTATACTTATTTGCTCAAGCTGTTCTAAGCTGCAGAGACCTGCCCTGGTGTATTTGAAAAAGATAAGTTTATTTTCAATTGTCTTCTGCATGTCTATTTAATACATATCTCTGTAATCTGTACAACTGTTTTAGTCTCCTTTTGTTGTGTGATAGAGCTGAGTATCTGTTTACTGTTGTGACCCTTTCAACTTGCAGTGAAATCTTTGTCTAGAGAGGGCTAGCTGTTTTCTTTGTGAGAGAAAATAAATCAGACTAGTTTAAACTAGCTAAGGTCATTACTGCAAAACTTTTTTGATTGGATAATTGGGCTGGTTTCTGTTTCTCTGCCCTTAATAGCCAGTGTTTTAAATCAGATATACTTGTTTGGTCAAGCTGTTCTAAGCTGCAGAGAGACTGGCCTACTGCCCTGCTGTGATATTTGAAAAAGATAAGTGTTTATTTTCAATTGTCTTCTGCATGTCTGTTTAATACATATCTCTGTAATCTGTACAACTGTTTTAGTCTCCTTTTGTTGTGTGATAGAGGTGAGTATCTGTTTACTGTTGTGACCCTTTCAGCTTGCAGTGAAATCTTTGTCTAGAGAGGCTAGCTGTTTTCTTTGTGAGAGAAAGTAAATCAGACTGGTTTAATCTAGCTAAGGCATTCCTGCAAAACTGTTTTTGATTGGATAATTGGGCTGGTTTCTGTTTCTCTGCCCTTAACAGCCAGTGTTTTAAATCAGATATACTTGTTTGCTTAAGCTGTTCTAAGCTGCAGAGAGACTGGCCTACTGCCTTGCTGTGATATTTGAAAAATATAAGTGTTTATTTTCAATTGTCTTCTGCACTGTTTAATACATATCTCTGTAATCTGTACAACTGTTTTAGTCTCCTTTTGTTGTGTGATAGAGCTGAGTATCTGTTTACTGTTGTGACCCTTTCAGCTTGCAGTGAAATCTTTGTCTAGAGGGCTAGCTGTTTTCTTTGTGAGAGAAAGTAAATCAGACTGGTTTAATCTAGCTAAGGGCATTCCTGAAAAACTGATTTTTGATTGGATAATTGGGCTGGTTTCTGTTTCTCTGCCCATAATAGCCAGTGTTTTAAATCAGATATATTTGTTTCTTCAAGTTGTTCTAAGCTGCAGAGAGACTGGCCTACTGCCCTGCTGTGATATTTGAAAAGATAAGTGTTTATTTTCAATTGTCTTCTGCACATCTATTTAATACATATCTCTGTAATCTGTACAACTGTTTTAGTCTCCTTTTGTTGTTTGATAGAGCTGAGCAACTGTTACTGTTGTAACCCTTTCAGCTTGCAGTGAAATCTTTGTCTAGAGATGGCTAACTGTTTTCTTTGTGAGAGAAAGTAAATCATACTGGTTTAATCTAGCTAAGAGCATTCCTGCAAAACTTTTTTTTTTATTGGATAATTGGGCTGGTTTCTGTTATCTGCCTTTAATAGCCAGTGTTTTAAACCAGATATACTTGTTTGCTCAAGCTATTTTAAGCTGCAGAGAGAGTGGCCTACTGCCCTAGTGTGATATTTGAAAAAAGATAAGTGTTAATTTAAATTGATTTCTGCACTTCTGTTTAATACATATCTCTGTAATCTGTACAACTGTTTTAGTCTCCTTTTGTTGTGTGATAGAGATGAGTGTCTGTTTACTGTTGTGACCCTTTCAGCTTGCAGTGAAATCTTTGTCTGGAGAGGCTAGCTGTTTTCTTTGAGAGAAAGTAAATCAGACTGGTTTAATCTAGCTAAGGCATTCCTGCAAAACTGTTTTTGATTGGATAATTGGGTTGGTTTCTGTTTCTCTGCCTTAATAGCCAGTGTTTTAAATCAGATATACTTGTTTGCTCAAGCTGTTCTAAGCTGCAGAGAGACTGGCCTACTGCCCTGCTGTGATAATTGAAAATATA
>NC_056726.1:636383394-636418254 GCF_019279795.1 Protopterus annectens | reverse complement strand
GAGTTCTCCCTTTGAAAAGGCTAAGCTATGGGCAAACCTGCTTACCTAGGGTTGGCATTGTTTAAAGGGGTATACCACTGGGCAAAATGAGTTAGCTGGTCTACACAGTGCTCACACATCCTAAGCTGGTCTGTGCAATGCTTAACATTGCTTACATTAGACTTTGCATTATAATGCCTTTTTGGCATTGAGTTATTAATCATTACACCTTATATGTATGCCTGGTATCCATGATTAATGTGTATGTGCACTCGGTGGATTCCTTGTGTTTTATTGGGGACTTCAACACTCTATTACAATTACACCTCACTTCTGGGCTTACTGCTGTACTCCAGTTCACATATTTATGTTATGTAGTTGGTTATGGAACATATGACTGTATACTGATTCCTTTCACCGGTTCAGTTGGTTATACTATGGTGAGGACTTGTTTGCTGCTACCTCATTCTTCTGTGATGGCTTGGTGGTTAACTACTGTGACTATGGTGTATCCTGGGTTTGAGACCTGCATGGCTATTTATTTTGTTGATGGGCAGAACAAGGGCCATTGGATACAGAGTGATTAAGGCACTTTTGAGCAGTTGTAAGTGGGTTTGCACGATGGTAAGCACTGCTAACCTGCCGTTACATCTGCTTACAGAGAGTTAGCTTCAGAATTGCTTAGCCAACAGACGGGCTTAAGCCTGCTTACTAGTGCTTAAATATGCTTACTACTACTTATTTGTTCTTAAACCTGCTTACTAGTGCCTTATTCGTTATGACACTGACACCTCACATGTGCATTTACTGCAGTACTCCAGTTCATAAATATATGTTATTTAGTGGGTTATGCAACATAAATATTACTGATAACGTGCTTTGCCATGGAAAATGGAATGTGCTGGGAGACTCGAACCGGGAATGCCTGCTCGTAAGGCGAATGCTCTGCCCACTACACTATTGCTATGCTGCTTCATTTGCATATATCTTCTTTGTTATCTTCTTCAGCCATTTAAGCTGCATTAACCATAGCTAAGTGATGGGCACACCCGCGCACCTATGGTTATCTTTAATCGGATTAAAAAAAAGGGTTTCTTCATTTTTATTCATATATACTGTTGATGTTGTACACAAGTGGGACTGTTGGTGGGTATATGCAGTCACCTGTGAGTGGTCTTGCTCATTGCATACCCCTTTCTGCTGTTCTGCATTGTGGGGGTGTGTATATTCTGAGAGCTCTGCTCTCAGACACACCCCTTGCATTCTTACACGCTCAGTGTAAGATTAAGAGCTCAGGCAGAGCGCCTCATTAATATGCATGGCATGCTGCCATCCTGCTCCTAAACGGTCGCTTCCATGCAGGACTAAGCTAGTCCTGCATTGAAGATTAGTAAATACGGGGGCATATCTATAATCTAGATATCTATATAGCAATATAAATATATCTATATCTATTTATCTATATATGTGTGTGTGTATACATATATATATATATATATATATATATATATATATATATATATATATATATGAACATCGGACCTGTGATCATTGAAGACCAGAGGATCGAAGTTCTGAAATATCGAACCTTACAGAAAAAAATCTAAAATGTAAAAACTTCTTATTTCACATTTTTGCAGGGGGACAAGCCCCACTTTACCCCCCACACTCCCTGCTACTTAAATATACCAAGTCCGAGACTGCACTACAGTGAAATGAATGTTAAAGTTCATGTTCCGAAATGTACGGCGATTTCCATTCACAAGGTTCAGTATCTCAAAACTTCGATCATCTGGTCTTCACAGACCAGTGATTTGATGTTCTGAAATTTTGCTCCTTTGAAAGGTAGCTATATACACCCACACCCACACCCACCCACACACACACACACACACACACACACACACACATATATATATATATATATATATATATATCTATGTGTGTGTGTGTGTATGTCTGTATAGAGATATAGGTAGATCAAGGTTCGTAGGTGTTTAACCACAAGGACCTTTTTAAGCCTAGCCGTGCATCCCAAACTTCTGACAAGTTCTGGTATCCTTGATAAGTGTAAGCAGGGACTTGGGAGATGAAACATTTACAAGCAGGGGCAGGAGATGAGCCATATACAGGCTGCCTGTGTCCATTAGAGACACGTGTGCCAAATCAGAGATGAATTTTCTGTTCCCCATCCAATCATCCAAGTTACACTTGAATTGGGTTAGGGAGGAACTCTACTTCACATGGATGTGGAGCCTGTTCCAGAGATGGGGTAGTCTCTAGGATGCATACCTGTCTCTCCAACAGGTCCTATTTATATCACAGGCAAGGTTTAAGTATTTAGAATGGGTAATTCTGGTGCTGTTTGTTTTGTGGATATGCAGGAGGTCCATCAGAGTGGGGTCTGACAATGGCCTGTATGCCAGGTATAGATCTCCCCTCAACAGCCTGTAGGAGACAGAATACATGCATAGGACCTTGAGGCTGTTTGCATAGAACATGTTACTTACACCCTGTATTCTTTTAGTGAGGAACCTCTGTCGACATTCCAGCTATTGGTAATGCCTAGTTAGGTACAAACCAAAGGGGGCATTGTACTCAATGATCCACCACAAACTTGCCACCAGCAGAGAATTCTCAAGTCCAAAAAAATAAAAAATATACCACCGGAGCGATTGGAATGGAATGTGAAAATTTATTACATAAACTTGATAAAATGCAGACTTAGCTCTTTTGCCCTCGCTTAAATGGGCATCATCAGAGTCTGAAGCATAACATTAAGCATCATCTATTTATATTAAGAATCCACTTACATAACTTCCTCCCTGATACCATCATTTAAATAAGCGCTTATCAATATAATAAAAAAACTAATAAAAACAGCAGCAATCAAAGGAGCCCAGGGTAGAATTTCTCTACAGCAACAATAAAAAAAATAGTAAAGACATAAATATAAAATTATTTTTTTCTATATATAGATATATAAATAATATCCTGGCATTAAATTTAACTTTTATGTTCCGTTCCACTCGCTCCCATGGTGTATTATTTATTTTTTGGTTCTTGAGAATTGTACTCAAATGACAAATACAGTGGTACACTGATTTCCTTGGACCTAGATGCCATACCTTTGTTTATAAGTTGCGTAACATAGAATGATTTCCTCATTACTGTAGTCACATGATGGTCAAAGGCTAGATTACTGTCTATGTGTGCCCCTAATTCTCTGACTACTGGGTCAACTCTTAGGGATGAGTTGTCAATATGATAGTTACCAGGGGTGGATGACTTCCCAAAGGATACTATTATGCATTTCTTGGCATTTAGTTTTAGTCCACGGCTCTCACACCAGCTGTTTGTTTGTGTCAACCCTCCCTGGAGAGCATTTGTGTTAGTGTGGGATTCAATGACAGCTCCTAATTTGCAATCATCTGCAAATGTAGTCAGACATTGGCCTTAACTTCAGAGAAGTAAATGCCAAAAAGGAGCAGTCCAAGGGCTGATCCCTGGGGGACTCCACTTGTGACTGGCCCCTTTGTAGAGGTGGACTCCTCAACTCTAACTTCCTGGGTCCTGTTTGAGTCAGTTGGCTATCTACCTGGTCAAATACAGGTTTCTACCTAACTTCTTAAGTTTGTCAATAATGCCCAAGTAAAGTGTTGTGTCAAATTCCTTGGCCAGGTCAAGGAAGGCAGTGTGAAACATTTTGCCTTCATCCATTGCTTTGGTGACCTTCTCAAATAAGTCCACCAGGTTGAGTAGGCATGATCTACCCTTGACAAAACCTAACTGGATTTGGTCCAGTGTCTGTAGGTTTGCTATATCATTATTTCCATGATAATTCTTTCCATGGCTGTGCATATAAGACTAGTGAGACTTATGGGTCTGTAGTTTCCAGGGTCTGTAGATGGCCCAACTTTGTTCAGAAGGATGACTGTCGCTGTTCTCAATTCATGAGGCATGAAGCCTGATTGGAAGCTACAGTTAAATAGCAATTCCAGAGGGTCTGATAGGTCATGTTTCTTGCTATTTAGAAGGCATCCTGGGATCTTGTCTGGGCCCATTGATGCAGTGTTCTTGGCCTTAGAGTGAACATTAAGGACCTGTTCCTTAGTGATAGTAGAGGGAGTTATATTTGATGGTATTTCCTGAGGGAAGGTTGAGGAGGGGGGAGTGAGGGGTAAAGTTGGGGTTGAATTTATCAGCCAGTAAGTTTGCTATATCTTTTGGCTCAGTGCAGGTGGCTTCATTTACAATGAGCTCTGCACACAATTGTATTAACTTTAAGTTTGGAGACATAGCTTAAGAATGCCTTGCGGTTGTCCTTAGCCTGGGAGACCAAATCTACCTCAAATTTAGCTTTGTTAGATGTTATAATTTGTCCTCTTAGTTGTTTGTTTAGTCTGATGTGAGTACTTTTAGCCTGCTGGGTGCTGCACCTCCTAGGTTTTGCCATGATTTTCTTCCTTCTGTTATACAGCCTATTGATTTTGTGATTCCAAAAGGGTGGCTTGTTTTTTGAGTTAGTTCTGTACTTCTTCCTGGTGGGTACAGCTGCCTCTATGCAGCTATTAACATGCTTGTATATGTTTTTTTGTGAGCAGTTCTGGATAGGCAGTAGTGTTTTCTCAGGGTTTATGGGGGCTTGAAGTTTTGCCAGGTTATCACTTAATAGCAAGAGGTTAGCCTTAGAGTAGTTCCTGAATATTCTATGTTTAGCTAGGGGTCCAGGTTTTATTTTTACTTCAAAGGAGACCATTTTGTGGTCTGACCTTATCAGGGAAGACATTACAGTAGGGGATGTGCAGCATATAGATATAGATATAGAGTAGATAGATAAATAGCTAGATGGATAGATTTGCATATTTGTACACAGATAGATTTGCATATTTTTACACTTGTGTGACTTCTCCTCTCCATAATGATTGCATATATCTGTATTGTGTATGTATTATAATTACCTTACCATACTGAAATGTATATACATGTTTTTGCTTCTTTGCTTTCCTTACTTACTTCCCTACAAGCTGAGACTGCTATTGGTCTATTGTGATCAGTGCTCGACAATGGTTAACAAATCTGAATAAATAGATAAAAGTTCTGTTCGTGTGAGGGGGGCAGTGGGACTTAAAACATCAGTGGGAGAGGGCTGATGATCTACATACCTCTCAATCTGTTAGAGCAAGAAATCTGGACAAAGCCATAAACATTGTCCAAAAATAGGGTCAATTTGAAATTTTTTCTCTTACAACCTTAGAAAGTTGATAGAATAACATGTTTTGAACTAGCATGAATTTTCTGAAGGGTGTGAAGCCTGAAACTCAGATGTCTGTCATTATATTCTGATTTGAATCCGCAATGATTTGCTAGAAAACTAAAATTTTGTGAGAAACAGATCAAAAGTATGAGGCAAAAATCTGGACATTCTGCAAAAATCTGGACAGTTGAGAGGTATGGTGGCTTACTATGTATAAGTGAAATATAACAAATCCAAATCTCCTCAGCAAGAGTCATGGACCAACGTATTGCAGCTTCTTCCCATATTGAAGCTCTTTCCTCTCATTTTACAATAATATAGACAGGTTGCACATAAACTATATATTTTCCTTTGCTGATCTTTTGTTATTTTGTTTAGATGGATGTAGGTTATAGAACTGAGATCTGATGTTTATTTGCTCATAAAATCTACAAGATCTATGCTACAAAACACTTATGGGCTCTGAAGCCCTTCTAATACCAATTGCAGTGCCTAATTTTTACAAATATAAATTCCAATTGAAATGAAAAAATCGACTTGATGCTGAAACATTTATTAGCATCCTAGGAGAAACATGGTTCATCATCATCATCAACAACACCCTTTTATCTTATTTTCTACACACATTCAAGTGTCATGTCATCTGCCACCATGTTTCTCAACTCAGTGCTGCTCTTGTACCTTCTTCAATGGTCCTGCCTGACTGTTGCAGGTCTTCTCTCACACAGTCCCTCTATCTCTTTGGTGGATGCCCTTGTTTCCTCTTGCCTTCTTCCTTTCTGACCAAAACCTTAGTCATTAGATTGTCTTCTTCTTCTTCCATGCACATGTAACCAAACTACCATAATCTGTTCTCTTTTACACTCTCTGCAATTAGAATAACTTTGGCTTCTGCTCTAATAGCCTTATTTATTCTTCTTTCCTACATAATCTATCCTACCAACTGTCTTAGGCACATCATCTCCATCACTTCTAGCTTCCTCATTTGCTCTACCTTCACTTCCCAGGTTTTTGTACTGTAAAGTAGTACTGTTTTATGCACTTCAGTTTTCAATTTCGTTGTCACACACTACCCCTGACACTCTGTGACACTTGGCTGCAGCCCCTCTGATTCTATTTTGGCCTCCTCATTCAGACTTCCATTCTCCTTAACTACCCATCCCAGATACTGGAAGCTTTTAACCTGTTCCACCGTATTCCATTCTATCTCAGTTTTCAGCTTCTGATTTCCTCTATTTGCTGCCAATACAGCTGTCATGCTGTACTAAGTTTCATCCCACGTGCCTTTCAATTTTGCATTCCATTCTCCTGTCATTTGCTGAAGTTCTTGCTTAGAGTCTGCTTGTAATACCACATCATATCTCTATAGCAACAGCTTTGTTGATCTGTCCCATCCAACCTTTTATTATAATAATAATAGTACTTTGTTCAAGTTCTCTTCTTCCAGACATTTATATTAACAGCTTATTGGTTATTCTTTGTAATAGTCTGATTGGTACATTCTTGTACCTCCCTTTGTTTACATTCAATACTGTTCTGTTGTAAAAGTTCATTTCTGATTAAGAGATGATAGACCTCAAAGGCAACTAGCCGATTTATTATTGCTACTGATCTTTTTGTTAATAAATTTGAATAAAATAGCAACTGATAATTTAAGCAATTAGTTGGTGTGCTTATGTACAATTTTCCTTTGTCTGAAATAGCTCTTTAGACTTCACAGTTTTAAGCCAAAAGGGGATTTATGTTAGCTACAGTGCAATTCTATTTAGCTGCCGTTTGTCATCGTTCATGTGCTACCCACACCACTAGTTTCCATGTCTGGAACAGCACAGAGGTTTCTTTGTGTCAGCTTTGCCAGTTATTTCATTTTATTTCCTTCTCGTTGAATGAACAGCCAGATTTCTAAAGAACTTGCCCACACACATGGTTTATATGTTTGGCCTCTACAGTGTGTCTGACTTTTTATATAAGTAAAGGCACAGCAGAGAGGAGAAGTGTTCCCTGCTTGGTTGCTATTGCTTGGGCTGTGCAGAAAGGCACTACTCAGCCAGGAGTTAGGTATACATATAAGCCTGTTGATGTGTAGGACATCCAGCATAATTGGTACGTGTAGTTTCAGTCTCTGTAGCAAAAAGTGCTTACTGAACATCATTCCTATGAACAATGTTCAAGCTTGCATGTATTATAATTTAATAATGAGAATGTACTTACTGCACTGAAGCATTTTCTCTGAGGTCCTAAAACAATAAATTAATTTGTTGCATGTCAACTTTATTTCTAAGATTCTTTACAACTGTTAGAAGTAATAGCAATCTCTCACTCCCCTCTGTCTTTCCTGTATGTGTTTTTATGCAGTGAAAGATGCACATGTGCACACACACACACACACACACACACACACACACACACACACACACACACACACACACATTTTGATTCCTATCTCCCTTTCTTACACATACAACACAGACATATAAATGTACTGAAACACACACACAAAATCCCATAGCCTATTATTTTGTAGAAGAAAACAAACTATTGTTTTAGTGTGTATAACAATTATCACAGTATCTTGCAAGGTGTTGTTCTTTGCCCCTGTTATTCATATTAAAATCAGTTGGCTGACCCCAATTTAATTAGAGACACTGCATGCTGTCTCCAGTGATCATATTAAGTTTCACAGTAGGAATGTAATTAAAATGAATAAATATGCTTTATGTGGCAGTAGCTCTGCAAAGCACATTAAAAGAGAAATGTTCACAGACACATTTGATTTTAACTTAAAAGAAAGCAAGTGTTTTATTTTAGGATGTGTTTTGATATTTGTATTTGTTGTGATGAAGTTAGTAGATGTAATCTGAGCCTCTGGCAAGAAAAGATCATCTGTAAACGTTCACTGCATTCATTAGATTGGTTTTGCTGATGACGAAATGCTGTATGCAGTTATGTGTGGTGTCTGCTTTTGACAAATCCATGTTTCATTGTACTTAGGGCTGCTAGTGTAGCAACCTCCTCCTCAGTAAAAAAATGCTCTGTTGCCAGATAAAATTAAAAACACTGGGAAACTTGCAATGCCTACTGGCTATATCAGATAGAAGGCAGGAATTGTTTTGCTGGTAATATAGCTATTGTATTCAGATGAACTTCATGACCCTAACATTTTATTAATCACCACAGTGATAATGGCAGCATAGTGCGATCTTCACACTACTGCTGCTGTCATTCACAAAAGAAAAGCACTGATTGTGAAGAGAATGTTGAACCAAACCAATAATAAACTGTATATAATTGGTTTAGTTGCCTTAACTGGTAAGCCAATCCCAAGCTCCATTGAAATGATGCTACACATATCAGTTACAAAAGCTAAACACTTGTGTGCAATACAATATATTACTTTGAAAAGCTTGTGACTTATAGTAAAATAGACTTTCCTGGTAGCTAATGACTTAGGACCTAGTAAGTCTGCTCATTTTCCTATACAAACTACCATTTCCTCTCACTAGAAACACAGTATGTCTGTCCATTGAATTCTGTTCACATATAGCACATTGCTGGTTCAGAAATATTTCGTGCACTGCATTTTATAATTCAGAATGCAGTTGATGGTATACTGAATGTATTCATTCTATCAATGAGGTGCACTTAACTTCAGTTCTTGAAACCTTGTATTCCTGGAAGAGTCTTTGATAGATTCCAGGAATCAACATATATCCAGCAAATGGACTGTTACTTTGCTGCCACAGTAATCTACTTAAAAATGAAGGAGTCAAGGTTGTGCATGGCATGCTTTCTGCAGACAGAGCTTTTTCTGTTTTATATTAAAGGAGCTTGGAGTTCTCTAAGATAATTTTGGAACATGAAGGGGCTGGAGCATGAGGGCTCTATGTAAGATATGGACAGAAAACCTTTACACCTGCCTATATATTTGATTTGGCAGTATAACAGGTTTTACAAATTTTACTTTGGGCAGCCAAGGACCTGTGGTATGTGTGACACATGATGGTCCCACTGCTGTCAAACCACTGCCAACCAATACACAACATCCCCACACTGGGCCAGTAATCAAGGATCACAAATCCTCACCAGTGAAACTGGAGAGGGATGTGCACTTGGAATAAAAATCGATACACTCAGTATTTACAGATGCAGACCTCTCTGCATCAAGCACAATTTCTCTTAAGAGCACACAGGGAACACACTCAGCCCAGGGTCTGGACTTCTCTATATCTGTCTCCCTCCAGGTCACCAATAGGACTCCTCACTGGTACAGCTGTAGGGTTATGTCCTCAGCCGAGTGTCCAAGCCAAGTACTTCAGCACCCTCTCTGTAAACCCAGTGCTTTGTGTCCCTGCCCAAAGTAGCTTACACACACACACATTCACTGAGAGATTCGATTTTTCACACACACACCTGGGAAAGGCTGGCACAGATTTAACTGCTGCGCCCCCTTCTGCCCATACTATAAGGTAGTTATCACTGCCATCAGACTCCACAATCAGCTACTCTAAGGCCCTTAACAAAGGGTATCCAGTTATATTATGTAATATTAATACTAATGCAAATGGTAGTAGTTCACTAAGACTGATAGGCCTTCTGGAGTGGCCCACACAGTGTCACCAAATACATATAAGCTCTCTCAAAGGTTAAATATTTTCTACAAGGACCAGCCACAATAAACATTTTAAATATATTTAATAATAAATAATAAAAGAGCATGAAAATACTGAATATATATTCACAGTAAACAACGGAGTTCAGATCTCAGGGAATATTGAAAATAACATTGATGGACAGGCTCAGACAAACAAAGAAAAACAGTCTCTAAACTAGGCTTCACTATATTCCTGACTGAATTCAGGAGAATTGCTATTCCTTAATAACTTACTTGATAGAGCAAGGCACAATGAAATACATGAGCAGTCTTTCTCGTCAGGTTCCCCAAAATGTAATACTCCCTCCTCGGAGATTACTCCCTGTAAAATGTAATATCCAAGATGGCTTGCAGAACAACTTCATCTGGTCGCTTGACTCTAGGTTCTCACAGTAACCACCTTTGAAGCTGAGTCAGGAATTTAGCACAGGCGGCTCCAATACACATCTTAAATGTTTATGGCTGTGCCTGGGGCTTCCCTTCTTTTTATTGAGCTAATGAACAAAGGCTTCTTACAGACCTAATGTCTCTGGTGCTATTCAGCACTATGGGGCGAAATTTTAATGGTTTAACAGCTCATTTACATTTCCCTTATTTTTCTTAAAAATAAACCAACTGGTTAACCCTTGTTGTCCCAGTATCCTCTATTAAAACATATACATTTAATTCAGTTACAATAATACATGTACATTTCTTTTCATTCCAGCAGGGTGCTCTGCTGATACATTTTAACATATGCAAACCTCACAAATACATTTTCAGCATGGGCTTCTGTACAGATCAGCTTGATATACAAATGACATATAATTATTTACAAAATTCCAGCTAGCTGTGCTGGTACAAGTCATACATCTACTGCCTTACATCTCCTGACATGGCATGTATTGTGATCTTCTTGTGCCTAACCCATTGTCTGTATCTGCAAATGGGCATACCACTAGCTAATGTAAAGTGTAACGCATCATTCAGCCAGTCAAATAAAGTTATTCAACTGATGTGCTAAGACTTTTGTGACTTTAGTAACTCTTTACTTCTTGATATGTAGATGATTATGGTGCATAGCCAACTAGCTCACAGACAGGACCCAGAAAGTTAAAACTGGGGAGTCCACCTCTACAAAGAGGCCAGTCACATGTGGAGTCCCACAGGGATCAGTACTTGCACCATTCCTTTCTGACATTTACTTCTCAGAAGTCAAGGCCACTGTCAGTGGTCTCTAGCTGACTAAATTTGCAGATGATTGCAAATTAGGAGCTGTCATTAAATATCACACTGGCACAAATGTTCTCCAGTAGGGGCTGACACAGCAAACAACTGGTATCAGAGCCATGGACTAAAACTAAATGCCAAGAAATGCATACTAGTATCCTTTGGGAAGTCACCCATCCCTGGTAACTATCATATTGACAACACACCTCTTAGACCTGACCCAATAGTCAGAGACTTAGGGACATACATTGATAGTAATCTAACATTTGACCATCATGTTTCTACAGTGGCGAGGAAATCATTTTGTATTGCACAACTTATAAACAAAGGTATGGCATCTAAGTCCAAGGAAGTCATTATTCCACTGTATTTGGCATTCATCAAACCTATCATTGTCTACAATGCTCCCTTTGGTATGTACCTAACCAGGCATATCCAACAACTAGAATATCCACATAGGCTCCTTACTAAAAGAATACAGGGCATAAGTAAAATGTCCTATGCAGACTGCCTCAAGGCCCTATCCCTGTATTCTGTCTCCTACAAGCTTTTGAGGAGGAGATCTATGCCTGGCATACAGGGCAATGTCAGACCCCACTCTGATGGACCTCCTGCATATCCACAAAACAAACAGCACCAGAATTACCCATTCTAAAGACTTAAACCTTGTCTGTGATATAAATAGTTCCTACTGGAGAGATAGCTATGTATCTCAGAGACTACTAGATCTATTGATCAGGCACCCCTTCCATGTGAAGCAGAGTTCCTCCTTAACCCAAATCAAGTGCATCTTGGACAATTGGATGGGAAACCAGAAATTCATCCCTGGTTTGGCATCTATGTCTCTGACGGACACAGGTAACCTGCAAATGGTTCATCTCCCAAACCCCTGCTTACACTTATCTAAGGTATCAGAACTCATCAGGGATTTGGGATGCATGGCTAGGCTTAAAAAGGCCCTTGTGGTCATTAGCCTAGTAAACACATATGAACCTATGAATCTATCAGACTTCAAGCTGTAGATGGTTGGATGAACAGATGCATACTCTGAGGAAGAAGATGATTGTTTGGAGCCATAGTTAAAGAAGAAAAAATAGCCACAGTTTTCCACTTGTCATAATGGGTGACCATGTCACATGATTACTGATAATCTACTATATCACATCAATTGAAATGAGAAACACATGCATTATCCCGGAATCAGGTGAAAATTCCAGAGACATTGTCAAGCCTTGGACAGAAGACTTACTGATGATGAACTTATGGGTGAAAATTCATAAACCACAAAACCAAACCTGTCTTAAATTCAGAAATGTTCTGTTGAGTGGACTATGATGAAAATATTCATAGATTAATAGTAGGCTAGCTGACTTTGTGGGCCATTTTAACCCTAGCTAATTAACCTGTGTGAGAATCAAACCCTTCTCCTTGTGCCTATAATGCACAAATCTTAACCATTATGCCAACCTCCCTCTGGGATTAAAAATGATTTAAGCAAAAACCCATGTAGGAAGACCCTAATATGTTGCCTAATTGCAACACTCCCATACTCTTTTACAAAAAGGGGCTTAATTAAGAGCTAGCAAAGGTAGACATTGCAAAAAACACAGAGAAGATGATTAAGGAATAAGTGGGAGAATGCCACAACTACTCTTTTACATGGTAAGAAAACGTTATTTTGCACAGTAGAGGAAATGCTATTTAAAATAGCTATTGATAAGTAAATGAGTAAAAGAGCAAACACCATTATATTTTTTATTATATATCATGTAACTGTGATTACTGTCTCTTCTTCAACTGGAATTTATTGCAAACTTATTTTTCATGTTAATTACACTGTTTTGCAATGTAGTAATGCAGCAGCTGTGAAGCACAGCTCCTCCCTAACCCAACTCAAGTGTAACTTGGATGATTGTATGGAGAACAGGAAATTCATCCCTGGCTTGGCACCTATGTCTCTAATGGACACAGGCAACCTGTGAATGGTTCATCTCCCAGGCCCCTGCTTGTAAATGTTTCCTCTCCCAATCCCCTGCTTACAATTATAAAGGGTACCAAAACTTGTCAGAAGTTTGGATGCATGGCTCGGCTTAAAAAGGCCCTTGTGGTCATTAGCCTAGTGAACACCGATGAACCTATAAAACTATTTAAATGGGTGACCACAGGTCATATTTTTGTCAAAAGTGTTTTGCCTATGTCAGCACTGGCAGTCCCTTAATTTGAGGATGATTTATAAAGTTCACAGAAAGGTTCTAATATAACTGCGGTGGTGGTGCTGCGGTAGCGTTGTCGCCTCACAGTAAGACGTTGTCCTGTTCGATTCTCAGCTAAAGCATCTTCTGTGTGGAGACATGCATGAATGGGTGTACCTTCGTTGAAGGTTGTGCATCAAGGCTGGCAACTTGACACGTAAAAATCTACTGCCAATCTTTAGCGGACCGGAGTTCCACTGTGGCGACCCCTAACCGGGAAACGCCGAAAGACACAACAACAGAAAGGTTCTAATATGATTCAGTATTCCAATAAGATCCATAAATCCTGGCAAAAAAATTCAATGGCTTCCATATTGTCCACAGAGAAGAGCTTTTCAATGGTTGCATGCCCTGTTTCTGTTTTCAGGTTTTAAAGTGAGACATTTATTTACAAAACAGGCCAGTACTTGATGAAAGTTGTATAACCAATGAGATTAGGTCATTGAAAGTGCCTTCCAATGTGAGATTTGCATATCTGTTTTTAGGTATGCCATCTGTGGGTCTTTGAAGCATTTTCTTTGAGCCCCACAGGGTCTTCTAATGTGACAAATACGGAAAAAGAATTAAGAGTCAGCCACCTGAATACAGTGCCATCTTCAGCAGAACTGTTGTCTAATTCTTACTCTCTCAATGATTTTTTCATGGCTTAAATAAGAACACTAAAGTTAGAGAATTGTTTTTACCATATAATCTTGAAAAGCATTCTATGAACATTATTGACGGTATAGTTACGCACTTTAAATGATGCTGATAAGAATTGTGGATTTCACATATATGCAATGGCTTGGATTATATCCAAAGTACATACGTGTAATCTAGGTGTCTTTTCACATGGCACCATCAGAGACAACACACTAAAACAATGTTTTAAAGCAGATAATAGCACAATAGATATTGCTGTTATGAACAGATGTCTTTCATGGTAGGGTGGAATATCTGACAGTTTTAACATACCTGTCAACTGTGAATTGTAGAGAGACATTTTAAGGTCCTGAGCAGGCAAACAGAGCAAGCCCTTTGAACTTCAGGAGTATAGGTAAGAGACCCTAGCTTTGGTAATTTTCTACAACTGGAGGTCAATGATAGATGTCAGGACCTGTGCATGACTTTGACCCAATGAAGGTCTTTTACTGAATTGAGTGTGAAATCTTACAGAAGGTACTGGCAAGACTTAGATGCTGTTTCAGTGTGCTCAAGGTCTGAAGACTTTCTCCAGTCATATTATTGCCAGTATTCTCTACAGTGTTTCAGAAATGTAGCTAATCAATATCTAAACCAGGGCCTATCAGAGGTTCATCATCACCCAATCTTGTGTCATTCATAGCAGTCATCATAATTCTTGATAAGGACTTAACTTTACCCTTTGTCTGGCAGTTGGTGCAGAGGTTAAGGTTGTGAGTTGTAGTTCCTATGGTACAAGGTTTAATTCCCTCAGTCCTCATTTGCCTGTTGTGTGACTTTCAGCAAATCACATAACCAGGCATTGTTCCCCATTCCCCCATGAAAAGCAGCTGTTTTCCAGTAGGCCTACCTAGTTAACTAGTATTAGTATTAAAGCGACAAATAATGCCAAGAAGATAGATGGCTCCTCAGTCTTGGTCATTACTACTCAAAAATGAAAGCATTAACCTAATATGCCAGTTGTACCATTTTATCCTACTTTCAGTGTATATAATCTGTGTCTATTGTTTCAGAGAGCAGGCACAAATATGATGTGCTGATATGCAATAGTTGCCCAAAGTAATGACACAAATATGCTCCTCACTGAACTGGTATTCTGTATGTAGCCTGGGGTGTCTCATATTATGAGCACAGGAATAACTAAATTGTAATTCTGAGGGGTCTGTGAGGGGGTGATGCTTCTTAAAGATTGCTCTTTCTCCAGTCACCTGTTAGAAATATACCCTCCCACAAGCAAAAACCTACTGAGTAATTTGCTTAACCAGACATTACTCTGGGGTTGTTCCTGAAAATGGACTGTGTGTCTAGTGGCCTACCTGATTAGTAATTAATATTGTTGTTATTAGCAGTAGTAGATGATGAAACAAACCATAAAGCCCCATTTAAAAAGTAAATGGAACACAAAGGTTGTTGAAATTTACAAAGCATTTTTGCTTGGTGATATTCAATGGCAGATTTACTCTGTAAAGATTTTCCCTCACCAGGGCCTTCTGTTTCCCTAAGCAGCACCATGTCAGATGGTGAAATAAAATATTCTGTAGGAAAAAATCTTCTATAAAAAGTGAAAATTAAGTCTGAAGGATATTACTTAAATATTTTGTCTCTGTTAACATTACTGCTGGGCCTCATATGTAATTGTATAGAAAGGAAGTAAATCCTACAAGGTCCAGCTTTGGTGGGTTAATCCATGGGTGTCACCTAGTTTCAATGTTCATAGGTGTGTACTAGGCTAATGGCCCTGGGGCCTTTACAAGCATAGCCCATAGAAGTGCCCTGGCATTGTGCCACCCATCGTTAGTTCCCAGTGCCTCTATCACGTACAGCCACTGGAGTGATCCCCGGGGTGAACTTTCTATTTCCCATCCACTCATCAAGATTTCGCTTGAAGAGGGCTGATGAGGTGCTCTGCTTGACATGTATGAGAAGTCTATTCCAGAGCATGGGTAGTCTCTGTTATAAACCCATCTCTCCATCATGTTCTGTGGTCTCTCCAGCTATTGTATTTGTCTAGTGAGGTACATGCCAAATGGGGCATTATGGTCTATGATTGGTCTAATGAAAGTGTAGAGATAAATGATGACCTCTTTCTTCCTGGATTCGAAACCCTTGGTAATGAGATGTACCTCATAGAAGGACTTTCTGACCACAGTGACAATGTGGTGGTCGAAGGAAAGGTTGCTGTCAACCTGTGTCCCCAGATCCCTTATAATGCCTTCAGTGGTCAGTGGACTCCCATTGATGTGGTAATCAGTGGGAACTGAGTTTTTCCCAAAGGGGATGACAACACATTTTTTGACATTAAGCTTAAAGCCATGGTTTTGACACAAGTCATTGGTCTCAGTGAGGCCTTTCTGTAGGATGCCATGCTTCACTTGGGGAGTCAATAATGGCTCCCAGCTTGCAACCATCTGCAAATTTGGTCAGCAAGAGTCCCTCTGTGTTTTGCCTGGACTTTTAAGAAGTAGATGCCAAACAGGAGAGGACCCTGGACTGACGCCTGTGGGACACCACTCATGACTGATCAGCAGTCTGACTTGGAGTCCACTACTTTCACACTGTGGGTTCTATCTGTGAGACAATTTGCAACCCACCTAATGATATAGGGATTGATGCCTAGTTTGATGAGTTTATCAGTAATTCCTGAGAAAGGAATGGTATCAAAGGCCTTGGCCAGATCAAGGTAGGCTGTATGAACTGCCTTACCTTCATCCAGTGCTCTTGTGACTGACTCAAAGAAGTCAACCAGGTTGAGCAGGCATGATCTACCTTTCACAAAACCAAATTGCATGGGATCTAGAGTCTGAAGATTCCCTATATCCTTGTTATTTAGGTCCATGATAATGAACTCCATAGCCTTACATATCAACTCATCAGGCTAATGAGGCTATAATTTCCAGGGTCTGTAGTTGCTCCCCCTTTATGGAAAGGGATGACTGTAGCAGTGCACCCATTCGGTAGGGACAAAGCCTGAGGTGAGGCTGTGAGTGAAAAGAGCACACAGATGTGGTGCCAGTTCACTTTGTAATTCATGTAGAACACAGCCAGGGATATTGTCAGGTCCCATGGAAGCTGTATTCTTGGCCTTAGACAATCCAGCTTTAACCTGTGCTGCAGTAATGCTGGGTGCCTGGCATTCTTCCGGTATTAAGATTGGTCCTTTGGGGGGGGGTAAAGTTGGCACTAAATCTGTCGGCCATTATGTTGGCAATATCTGTTGGCTCAGTATAGGAGGCATCATTGTGCAGTAACCCAGAGCAAATATGGGTATTGCCATGACGATTCTTGGTATAACTATAGAAGGCTTTGTGGTTGTTTTTAGTGTCTGCTGCAATTCTGCCTTCATAGCTGGCTTTGGAGGTTTTGATGAGGCATCTCAACTTTTTGTTGAGGCTAATAATGGAATTTTTCCAGTCCCTGGACTTCACCTTTTTCTGCAACAGTTTCTTCCTTCTGTTGTAGAGTTTATTAATGGCAGGGGGCCACCAGACTGGCTTCTTTTATTTGGAAAAGAGCATCTTGGTTCTGTTGGGTAGGGCTAGTTCCATGCATTTATGTACATGTTTATACAGTGCATTGGTGTATGATTCAGCAGTCATGCATCTATTTTCCATTGGCATGTGTGCCGTGAAGTTAGCCACCTCTGTTTTTAGGAGTCCAAAGTCAGCTTTGGCAAAGTTTTTCATGGTGGATACCTTTGTGGGGGGTGTGGGTGAGATGTGCATTTCCACGGTGATTCGTTTGTGGTCGGATCTAACCAGGGAAGAATTGACTATTGGTGTAGAGCAACAGTTGCCCATGTTAGTAATAACCAGGTCAAGGATGTTGCTTCCTTTAGTGGGGATAAGAATGAGCTAGTCCAAGGCATTGGAATTGATGAATTCCAGGAAGCCTTGGGCCAGTGTATTGGTGCATGAGTAGTTTTCCCAGCTGATGGAGGGGTAGTTTAAGTCACCTAGTATGAGAGTGTTGGGTTGGATCTTAATAGTTGCCAGGGTGCGTAGGAACGTAGAGTGAGAGTGTTGGGACATGGTTCGGGACCTATAGCAGGCTGCAACCTGAATTGTGGTCTACCCAATGTTAGTTGTACCTGGAGTATCTCAGATACGTTATGCTGGGCTACTTCATAGGCTCATAGATTAGTACTAGGTTCATAGATTAGTACTAGGCTATCTGCCCTTGCGAGTCATTTTAAGCCTAGCCAATTATCCCCTGTGAGATTCAAACCCTGTACCTTGTGTTTGTAAGGCAAACACCTTAACCATTAGACCACCCTCCCAACCCTAGTCTAGAGATGTGCATATCCTTTACGAATATGGAGACTACACCACCTTTGGAGCTTCGGTCCATGTTCTGAGGCCGAAAGGTGTGGAATGAGTTATAGCCTGGTAGACCAGGGGTGCTTTCTGCCACTTTAAACCAGGTCTCTATTACAGTACAAATGTCAATGGTCTCTATTTTGAGGAGTGCTTTGAGCAAGCGCATCTTGAGATTTAGACTTATAGTGTTGAGCAGCATGACCCTCAGATTGCATTTGTTTATAGCTGTTACGGTGGTAATTTGGCCTTTGGAACACCACCTAAAAAGGCATTAGAGGGGTGGCAAGTGCCTTTGCCAGTACCCAGAAACCCAGGGGTGACAAATGCAGGCCATTTCTGGCAAAGCATCGAGGTCTGTCAATCATGTCGTCCCAAGCAGAAAGATACTGGATCCCCTTAGAGTGATACCAGAAACTTAGCCAATTGTTGAAGTCAAACATTTTCTGTTTGTAATGTGGTATAATTCTGTGCGATAGTAGGATGCTGCTCAGTGCTAGGGTCATACCTGCCTGGGCCACATAATCCGAGAGCTCCACCATGTCTCTTTTCATGTAGTCCAGGGAGGTACATCTCAGGTCATTCACACCCACATGGACAATGACAGAGTCACATTCTACTTGTTGTGGAGTGACCCAAGTGTGTGTGTTATGTGTCGGATTCTGGCACCTGATAGACAGCTGACTGTTACCTTCTTATTCAACCTAGTGAGTGGGACATCAGTGTGCCTCTCTATTGAGTCACCTATGATTATTGCATTGGGCAAGCTGTTTTGCCTTAGGGGCTTAGGTTGAGGGGCACACTGTGTATGTGAGCTATGTGTCTTGTGGTTTGTGCTGTGTTGTGGTGGTTGAGTGCATTTCTGCCTTGGAGGTCTCTGCTGCTTGGGTAGATTTCTATCAAGAGCCTCCATGAAGGTGGGTGTGTGGTTTGTGTTTTTATGTGAGGGTTGTGATGGTGGGTGTTCTGGAGAGCTATGTGTTCCATGTGGTGTGGTGCAGGTGTTGACCTTCTCGTCTTGACCAGCTATTGGCGGGAGAGTGCATGGCTTCCAATTTAGAGCTATAGGTGCATTTCTCTCAAGTCTGAGTGTTGGGAGGTAAGAGGAGAGGGTTGTCTGTGTACATGAGGCAGTTGCTGCACTAATAGGAGAAAGCATGGGAATCTGACCTTTAGACATGCCAGGAGGGATGGTCATCATTACTAAATACCGGAGCTGTTTCCTTATAGGATGTCTAGTGCTGATAGCACTTATGTGTGCTACAATAATTGCTATAAAAAGCCTGATGAAGTGCTGGTGAATAAGCTAATTAAAGTGCAAGAGAGAAGAGAAAGTTGAAAGGTATAGAAAAAAAAATGCTCAAATGGCCATTAAACTACAATTTCAGAGCCAGAAGCCACTCCTCTTGTGGTAGATAGGCTACCTAGTGCTTACCACTCTCACTGATAAGCTGGAAGGCTTCCCTCTAACATAGAAGGGTCTGGGGAACTGAGAAACTTATAAAACAGCCCTGGATACAACAAATTTGTATTTGGATTACTCTAGTAACAGGAAAGGTGGAAAGCAAGCTTAGAACATTTTTTTTCAGAAAAAAAACAGTTAACTTATAGCTGGAATACCTCAAAAAGGGTTTAAAACAATGCAGTTGATGCTGTGGATACTGTAGACCTGTACTGAGACTATGCTACTTAATTTTAAGGTTAAGAACTCGGTAAGAAAAAACACACAGTGAAGCACAGATTAATCATAGTCACAGTTAAACAGCAACAAAATGCAGTTAAACAGTAATGAATTGCAGTAAATACAAATTAAATATAGTTAATCAGTAGATTGCTTTGAAACAATAACTCACAAATCACAACAGTAACAGACAGCACTAATAAAGCAGTAATTCAGTAGAAAACTGTCATCAGTTTAGTGAGGCTACCAACAAGCAGTAATAAATATGGCAAACAGCAAAATTAAGTAGAAAGAGGTACAGTTTTTTTTTCTTTTTTTATAGTAGAAAGTGAAGAGACAGAAATAATGAGATAATTCAAGGTTCAGAAGCCAAAGGGGTGGGCCTTTGCTAAGTTCTCACTATAAACAGTACAATGAGCTGATGTAATGTGACTGGGGTGTGTGTGTCCAGTATCAACTTTATACTAGAGGTGGGCAACTCAAAGGCACCAAGACTTAAGACAACCATAACAACTGGGCGGGTGGGTGGCAAAAAACAGTGGTACAGATTCCAGAGATATAGCGGATATAAAAAGTGTACACACCCCTGTTAAAATGCCAGGTTTTTGTGATATAACAAAATGAGACCATAATAAATCATTTCAAAACTTTTCCCACCTTTAATGTGACCTATAACCTGTACAATTCAATTGAAAAACAAACAAATCTGTTTGGGGAAAAATATAAAAAAAGAAAAAACATACAATAAGCTGGTTGCATAAGTGTGCACAGCCTTAAATTAATACTTTGTTGAAGCACCTTTTGCTTTAATTACAACGTTCATTCATTCTTGGGTACACACCTGCCATAAATTAAAGAGACTCTGATTAACTCCAAATAAAGTTCAGCTGTCCTAGGAGGATTTTCCTGATATTTACTCAGTTGCCTGCTACAGCAAAAGTCATGGTTCGCAGAGAGCTTACAAAGCATCAAAGGGATCTCATTGTTGAAAGGTATCAATCAGAAGAAGGGTACAAAATAATTTCCACAGCATTGGATATACCATGGAACACAGTGAAGACAATCATCAAAAGGTGGAGAAAATATGGGACAACAGTGATGTTGCAAAGAACTGGACATCCCTCCAAAATTGATGAAAAGACAAGATGAAAACTGGTCAGGGAGGTTGCCAAGAGACCCAAAGTAACACTGAAGGAGCTGCAGGAATTTTTGGCAAGTACTGGTTGTGTACTGCAGGTGATAACGATCTCCCATATTCTCCATATGTCTGGCCTATCGGGTAGGGTCACAAGATGGAAGCATTTTCTTACACAGAAAAACATCCAGGCTTGGTTAAAATTTGCAAAACAATTCCAAAAGCATGTGGTAAAATGTGTTATAATCTGAAGAGATGAAGGTTGAACCTTTTGGCCACAATTCCAAAATATACATTTGACGCAAAAACAACACTTTGCATCACCAAAAGAACACCATCCCCACAGTGAAGCATGGTGGTGGCAGTAACATGCTTTGGGGTTGATTTTCTTCAGCAGGAACTGGGGCTTTAGTCAAGGTAGGGGGGATTATGAATCATTCCAAACACCAGTCACATTTGGCCCACAAAACCTTCAGGTGTCTGCTAGAAAGCTGAAGATGAAGAGGAATTTCACCTTTCAATAGGACAATGACCCCAAGCATACATCCAAATCAACAAAAGAATGGCTTCACCAAAAGAAAATTAAAGTTTTGGAATGGCCCAGACAGAGCCCAGACCTAAATCCAATAAAAAATCTGTGGGGTGACCTGAAGAGGGCTGTGCACAAGAGATGCCCTTGCAATCTGACAGATTTGGATCACTTTTAAGGAAGAGTGGGCAAATATTGCCAAGTCAAGATGTGGCATGCTTATAGACTCCTACCCAAGAAGACTGAATGCTGTAATTAAATTAAAAGGTGCTTCAATAAAGTATTAGTTTAAGGGTGTGCACACTTATCCAACCAGCTTATTGTACGTTTTGTATTGTTTTATATTTTTCCCCTAACAGATGTGTTTGTTTTTCAATTGAATTGTACAGGCCATAGGTCACATTAAAGGTGGGAATAGTTTGAAATGATTTATTGTGGTCTCATTTTTTCATATCACAACAACTTGGCATTTTAACAGGGGTGTGTACACTTTTTATGTCCACTGTATGTATTAAACAGACATGCAGAAAACAATTGAAAATAAACACTTATTTGTTTCAAATATCACAAAAGGGCAGTAGGCCAGTCTCTCTGCAGCTTAGTACAGCTTGAGTAAACAAGTATATCTGATTTAAAACACTGGCTATTAATGACAGAGAAACAGAAACCAGCCCAATTATTCAATCAAAAAACAGTTTTGCAGGAAAAAAGATTTATCTTCAAACTGAAAGGTTCACAACAGTAAACAGACACTAATCTCTATCACACAACAAAAATGAATCTAAAAGCAGTTGTACAGATTAGAGAGAGATGTATTAAACAGACGTGCAGAAGACTACTGAAAATAAACACTTATCTTTTTCAAATACCTCAGCAGGGCAGAAGGCCATCTCTTTGCATCTAAGAACAGCTTGAGCAAACAAGTATATCTAATTTAAAACACTGGCTATTAAAGGCAGAGAAAGAGAAACCAGCCCAATTATCTGATAAAAAAAACAATTTTGCAGGAATGCCCTTAGCTAGATTAAACCAGTCTGATTTACTTTCTCTCACAAAGAAAACAGCTAGCCTTCTCTAGACAAAGATTTCACTGCACGCTGACAGGGTCACAACAGTAAACAGATACTCTAGCTCTATCACACAATGAAAAGGAGACTAAAAACAGTTGAACAGATTGCATAGATATGTATTAAACAGATGTGCAGAAGACAATTGAAAATAAACACTTATCTTTTTCAAATATCACAGCAAGGCAGGAGGCCAGTCTTGCTGCAGCTTAGAACAGCTTGAGGAAACAAGTATATCTGATTTAAAACACTGGAACCAGCCCAATTATACAATAAAAAAACAGTTTTGCAGGAATGCCCTTAGCTACATTAAACAAGTCTAATTTACTTTCTCTGACAAAGAAGACAGCTACCACTCTCTAGAAAGAGATTTTGCTGAAAGGGTCACAACAGTAAACAGACACACAGCTCAATCACAGAACATAAAGGAGAATAAAAATACTTGTACAGATTATAGAGATAAGTATTAAACAGATGTACAGAAGACAATTGAAAATAAAAACTTATCTTTTTCAAATATCTCAGCAGGGCAGGAGGCCAGTCTCTGTGCAGCTTAGAACAGCTTGAGTAAACAAGTATATCTGATTTAAAACTCTGGCTATTAATGACAGAGAAACAGAAACCAGCCAAATTATACAATCAAAAAAACAGTTTTGCAGGAATGCCCTTAGCTAGATTAAACCAGTCTGCTTTACTTTCTGTCAAACAGAAAACAGCTTGCACTCTCTAGAAAAAGATTTCTCTACAAACTGAAAGGGACACAACAGTAAACAGACACTTAGCTCTATCCCACAACAAAAAGGAAACTAAAAGCAGTTGTACAGATTACAGAGATATGTATTAAACAGATGTGCAGAATCCTATGGAAAATAAACACTTATCTTTTTCAAATACCTTAGCAGGGCAGTAGGCCATCTCTCTGCAGCTAAGAACAGCTTGAACAAACAAGTATATCTGATTTAAAACACTAGCTATTAAGGGCAAAGAAACAGAAAAAAGCACAATTATCTCATAAAAAAACAGTTTTGCAGGAAAGTCCTTAGCTAGATTAAATCAGTCTGATTTACTTTCTCTCACAAAGAAAACAGCTAGCCCTTTATTGACATCGATTTCACTACAAGCCAAAACAGTCACAACAGTAAGCAGATACTCAGCTATATCACACAACAAAAAGGAGACTAAAAACAGTTGTACAGATTACAGAGACATGTATTAAACAGACATGCAAAAGACAATTTAAAATAATAACTTATCTTTTTCAAATATCACAGCAGGGCAGTAGGCCAGTCTCTCTGCAGCTTAGAACAGCTTGAACAAAGAAGTATATCTGATTTAAAACTCTGGCTATTAAGGTCAGAAAAACAGAATCCAGCACAATTTTCCAATAAAAAAACAGTTCTGCAGAAATGCCCTTAGCTAGATTAAACCAGTCTGATTTACTTTCTCTCACAAAGAAAACAGCTAGCCCTCTCTAGACAAAAATTTCACTGCAAGCTGAAAGAGTCTCTACAGTAAACAGATACTCAGCTCTGCTGCACAACAATATGGAGACTAAAAACAGTTGAACAGATTACATAGATTTGTATTAAACATACGTGCAGAAGACAATTGAAAATAAACACTTATGTTTTTCAAATATCACAGCAGGGCAGTAGGCCAGTCTCTCTGCTTTTTAGAACAGCTTGAGCAAACAAGTATATCTGATTTAAAACACTAGGTATTAAGAGCAGATAAACTGCAACCAGCCCAATTATCCAATAAAAAAACAATATTGCAGGAATGCCCTTAGCTAGATTAAATAAGTCGGATTTACTTTCTCTTACAAAGAAAACAGCTAGCCCGGTCTAGACAAGAATTTCACTGCAAGCTGAAAGGGTCACAACAGTAAACAGATAGCTGTATTGTACAACAAAAATAGAGGTTGAAAACATTTGAATAGATTACATAGATATGTATAAACAGACGCACAGAAGACAATTGAAAATAAACCCTTATCTTTTTCAAATATCACAGCAGGGCAGTAGGCCATTCTCTGTGCAGCTTAGAACAGCTTGAGTAAACAAGTATATCTGAATTAAACCACTGGCTATTAAAGGCAGAGAAACAGAAACCAGCCCAATTATCCAATCAAAAAAAAAAAAACAGAAAAAAAAACAGTTTTACAGGAATGCCCTTAGCTACATTAAACCAGTCTGATTTACTTTCTCTTGCAAAGAAAACAGATAGCCCTCACTAGACAAAGATTTTACTGCAAGTTGAAAGGGTCAGAACAGTAAACAGATACTCAGCTCTATCACACAACCAAAAGGAGACTAAAAACCGGTGTACAGATTACAGAGATATGTTTTAAAAAGATGTGCAGAAGACAATTTAAAATAAACAGTTATCTTTCTAAAATATCACAGCAGGGGAGTTGGCCAGTCACTCTGCAGCTTAAAACACATTGAGCAAACAGGTATATCTGAATTCAAACACTAGCAATTAAGGGCAGAGAATCAAAAACCAGCCCAATTATCCAATCAAAACAACAGTTTTGCAGGAATGCCCTTAGCTAGATTAAACCAGTCTGATTTATTTTCTCTCACAAAGAAAACTGCTAGCCCTCTCTAGACAAATATTTCACTGCAACCTGAGAGGGTCCCAGAGTAAACAGAAATTCAGCTGTATCACAGAACAAAAAGGAGATCAAAAACAGTTGTACAGATTACAGAGATATGTATTAAATATACATTCAGAAGACAATTGAAAGTAATCACCTAACTTTTTCAAATATCACACCAGGGCAGTAGGCCAATCTCTCTGCAGCTTAGAACACCTTCAGCAAACAAGTATATCTGATTTAAAACACTGGCTATTAAGGGCAGAGAAACAGAAACCAGCCCAATTATCCAATCAAAAAAACAGTTTTGCAGAAATGCCCTTAGCTAGATTAAACCAGTCTGATTTACTTTCTCTCACAATGAAAACAGCTAGACCTCTCTAGACAAAGATTTCACTGCAAGCTGAAAGGGTCACAACAGTAAACAGACACTCATCTCTATCACACAACAAAAAGGAGACTAAAACAGTTGTGCAGATTTCAGAGATATGTATTAAACAGACATGCAGAAGACAATTGAAAGTAAACACTTATTTTTTTTTAAATATCACACCAGGGCAGTAGGCCAGTCTCTTTGCAGCTTAGAACACCTTAAGCAAACAAGTATATCTGATTTAAAAAAAAAACTGGCTATTAAGGGCAGAGAAACAGAAACCAGCCCAATTATCCAAGAAAAAATAAGTTTTGCAGGAATGCCTTTAGGTAGATTAAACCAGTCTGATTTCCTTTCTGTCACAAAGAAAACAGCTAGCCCTCTGTAGACAAAGATTTCACTGCAAGCTAAAAGGGTCATAATAGTAAACAGACAATCAGCTTAATCACATAACAAAAAAGTCCAAAAAATCAGTGGTACAGATTGCAGAGATATGTATTAAACAGATATGCAAAAGACAATTGAAAATAAACACTTGTGTTTTCAAATATCACAGCAGGGCAGTAGGCCAGTCTCTCTGCAGCTTAGAACACCTTGAGCAGACAAGTTTATCTGATTTAAAACACTGGCTATTAAGGGCAGAGAAACAGCAGCCAGCCTAATTATCCAATCAAAAAAAAAACAGTTTTACAGGAATGCCCATAGCTAGATTTAACAAAGCTGATTTACTTTCTCTCACAAAGAATACAGCTAGCACTCTCTAGAAAAAGGTTTCACTGCAAGCTGAAAGGGTCACAACAGTAAACAGACAGCTCTATCACAGAACAAAAGGGAGACTAAAATAGTTGTACAGATTACAGAGATATGTATTAAACAGATGTACAGAAAACAATTGAAAATAACACTTATCTTTTTCAAATATCACAGTAGGGCAGTAGGCTAGTCCCTCTGCAGCTTATAACAGCTTGAGCAAACAAGTGTATCTGATTTAAAACACTGGCTATTCAGGACAGAGAAACAGAAACCAGCCCAATTATCAAATCAAAAAAACAGTTTTGTAGTAATGCCTTAATCTAGATTAAACCAGTCTGATTTACTTTCTTTCAAAATGAAAACAGCTTGCCCTTTCCAGACAAAGATTTCACTGCAAGCTGAAATGGTCAAAACAGTAAACAGACACTCACCTTTATCACACAATAAAAAGGAGACTAAAACAGTTGCGCAGATTACAGAGATATGTATTAAATAGATGTGCAGAAGACAATTGAAAGTAAACACTTATGTTTTTCAAATATCACAGCAAGGCAGTAGGCCAGTCTCTCTGCTGCTTAGAACAGCTTGAGCAAACAAGTATATCTGATTTAAAACATTAGGTATTAAGGACAGAGAAACAGCAACCAGCCCAATTTTCCAATTAAAAAAACTGTTTTGCAGGAATGCCCTTAGCTAGATTAAACAAATCTGATTTACTTTCTCTCAGAAAGAAGACAGATAGCACTCTCTAGAAAAATAGTTCACTGAAAACTGAAAGGTTCACAAAAGTAAACCATTACTCAGCTCTATCACAAAAAAGGAGACTAAAACAGTTGTACAGATTACAGATATGTATTAAATAGATGTGCAGAAGACAATTGAAAATAAACACTTATCTTTTTCAAGTATCACAGCAGGGCAGCAAGGCAGTAGGACAGTCTATCTGCAGCTAAGAACAGCTTGAGCAAACAAGTATATATGATTTAGAACACTGCCTATTAAGGGCAGAGAAACAGAAACCAGCCCAATTATCTAATCAAAAAAACAATTTTGTAGGAATGCCCTTAGCTAGATTAAACCAGTCTGATTTACTTTCTCTCACAGGGCAGCCATGGTAGTGCAGCGGTTAGTGTTGCCACCTCACAGCAAGAGGTTCTCCGGTTCGATTCTCAGCTGGGGTGCCTTCTGTGCAGAGTCTGCATGTCCTCCCTGTGGTCGTGTGGGTTTCCTCCAGGTGCTCTGGTTTCCTCCCACATCGCAAAGACATGCAGTAGAGGGATTGGACACTCTAAATTGGCCCTAGGTGTGAGTGTGTGCATGTGTGTGTGCCTTCTGTGGAAGGTTGGGTGCTGGGCTGGCAACTCAACACAGTAAAACTCCACTGCCAATCATGAGCGGACAGATGATCCGCTCTGGTGACCCCTAACCGGGAAAAAGCTGAAAGAAGAAGATTTACTTTCTCTCACAAAGAAAACAGCTTGCCCTCACTAGACAAATATTTCACTGCACGTTGAAAGGGTCACAACAGTAAACAGATACTCACCTCTATCACACAACAAAAAGGAGACTAAAAACAGTTGTACAGATTACAGAGATATGTTTTAAACAGACGTGTAGAAGACAATTGAAAATAAACACTTATCTTTTTCAAATATAACAGCAGGGCAGTAAACCAGTCTCTCTGCAGCTTAGAACAGCTTGAAGAAACAAATTTATCTGATTTAAAATTCTGGCTATTACGGGTAGAGAAACAGAATCCAGCCCAGTTATCCAATCAAAAAAACAGTTCTTCAGGCTGCCCTTAGATTAAACCAGTCTGATTTACTTTCTCTCACAAAGAAAACAGCTCGGTTTCTCTTGACAAAGATTTCACTGCAAGCTAAAAGGGTCACAACAGTAAACAGATACTCAGCTCTATCACACCACAAAAAGGAGCCTAAAAACAGTTGTGCATAATACAGAGGTATGTATTAAAAGACATGCAGAAGAGAACTGAAAATAAAAACAGCTTGAACAAACAAGTATCTCTGATTTAAAACTCTGGCTATTAAGGGCAGAGAAACAGAAACCAGCCCAGGTATCCAATAAAAAAAACAGTTTTGCAGGAATACCCTCAGCTAGATTAAACCAGTCTGATTTTTTTTCTCACAAAGAAAACAGCTAGCCCTCTCTAGACAAAAATTTCACCGTAAGCTAAAAAAGTCACAACTGTAAACAGATACTCAGGTCTATCACACAACAAAAAGGAGACTAAAACAGTTGTACAAATTATATAGATGTGTATTAAACAGATGTGCGAAGACAATTGAAAATAAACACTTATCTTTTTCAAATATCAGAACAGGGCAGTAGGCCAGTCTCTTGCTGCAGCTTAGAACAGCTTTAAAACTCTGGCTATTAAGGGCAGAGAAACAGAATCCAGCACAATTTTTCAATTAAAAAACAGTTCTGCAGGAATGCCCTTAGCTAGATGAAACCAGTCTGATTTACTTTCTCTCACAAAGAAAACAGCTAGCCCTCTCTAGACAAAAATTTTACTGCAAGCTGAAAGGGTCACAACAGTAAACAGATACTCAGCTGTATCGCACAACAAAATGGAGGTTAAAAACATTTGAACAGATTACACACACATATATATATATATATATATATATATATATATATATATATATATAAACAGACGTGTAGAAGACAATTGAAAATAAACCCTTATATTTTTCAAATATCACAGCAGGGCAGTAGGCCATTCTCTGTGCAGCTTAAAACAGCTTGAGTAAACATGTATATCTGATTTAAAACACTGGCTATTAAGGGCAGAGAAACAGAAAGAAACTTAATTATACAATCAAAAAAACAGTTTTGCAGAAATGCCCTTAGCTAGATTAAACCAGTCTAATTTACATTCTCTCAGAAAAAAAAAAAAAACAGCTAGCCATCTCTGGAAAAAGATTTCTCTTCAAGGTGAAAGGGTCACAACAGTAAACACACACTCAGCTCTAACACACAACAAAAAACAAGACTAAAAACAGTTGTACAGATTACAAAGATATGTATTAAACAGACGTGCAGAAAATAATTGAAAATAAACACTTATCTTTTTCAAATACCACAGCAGGAGAGTAGGCCAGTCTCTCTGCAGCTAAGACCAGCTTGACCAAACAAGTATATCTGTTAAAACACTGGCTATTAAGGGCAAAGAAACAGAAACCACCCCAATTATCTGATAAAAAACAAAACAGTTTTGCAGAAATGCCCTTAACGAGTTTAAACTAGTCTGATTTACTTTCTCTCACAAAGAAAAATGCTAGCCCTCACTAGACAAAGATTTCACTGCAAGTTGAAAGGGTCACAACAGTAAACAGATACTCAGCTCTATCACACAACCAAAAGAAGACTAAAAACCGGTGTACAGATTACAGAGATATGTGTTAAAGAGACGTACAGAAGACAACTTAAAATAAACAGTTATTTTTTTCAAATATCACAGCAGGGGAGTAGGACAGTCACTCTACAGCTTAAAACACCTTGAGCAAACAGGTATATCTGATTTAAAACACTAGCAATTAAGGGCAGAGAATCAAAAACCAGCCCAATTATCCAATCAAAACAACAGTTTTGAAGGAATGCCCTTAGCTAGATTAAACCAGTCTGATTTACTTTATCTCAAAAAGAAAACAGCTAGCCCTCTCTAGACAAAGATTTCACTGCAACCAGAAAGGGTCACCACAGTAAACAGAAACTCAGCTCTATCACACCAAAAAAGGATACTAAAACAGTAGTACAAATTATAGAGCTATGTATTAAATAGATGTGCAGAAGACAATTGAAAGTAAACACTTATCTTTTTCAAATATCACACCAGGGCAGTAGGCCAGTCTTTTTGCAGCTTAGAACACTTTGAACAAACAAATATGTCTGATTTAAAAAACTGGCTATTAAGGGCAGAGAAACAGAAACCAGCCCAATTATCCAAGAAATATATGTTTTGCAGGAATGCCCTTAGCTAAATTAAACCAGTCGGATTTACTTTCTCTGGTTAAAAATATTTGAACAGATTACATAGATATGTATAAACAGATGCGCAGAAGACAATTGAAAATAAACCCTTATCTTTTTCTAATATCACAGCAGGGCAGCAGGCCATTCTCTGTGCAGCTTAAAACAGCTTGAGTAAACATGTATATCTTATTTAAAACACTGGCTATTAAGGGAAGAGAAGCAGAAAGCAACTTAATTATCCAGTCAAAAAAAACAGTTTTGCAGAAATGCCCTTAGCTAGATCAAACTAGTCTAATTTACTTTCTCACAGAAAAAAAAAAACAGCTATTAAGGGCAGAGAAACAGCAATGAGCCTAATTAGCCAATAAAAAAAAAACAGTTTTACAGGAATGCCCATAGCTAGATTTAACAAGTCTGATTTACTTTCACTCACAAAGAAGACAGCTAGCACTCGCTAGAAAAAGATTTCCCAGCAAGGTGAAAGGGTCAAAACAGTAAACAGACAGTTCTATCACAGAGAAACAGAAACCATCCCAATTATCCAATCAAAAAAAGAGTTTTGCAGGAATGCCCTTAGCTAGATTAAACCAGTCTGATTTACTTTCTCTCAAAAAGAAAACAGCTAGCCGTCTCCAGACAGAGATTTCACTGCAACTTGAAAGGGTCACCACAGTAAACAGATACTCATCTCTAACACCCAACTAAAAGGAGAATAAAACAGTTGTACAGATTACAGAGATATGTATTAAATAGACATGCAGGAGACAATTGAAAGTAAACACTTATCTTTTTCAAATATCATACCAGGGCAATAGGTCAGTTTCTCTCTGCATCTTAGAACAGCTTAAGCAAACAAGTATGACTGGTTTAAAACACTGGCTATGAAGGACAAAGAAACAGGAACCAGCCCAATTTTCCTATAAAAAAAGTTTTGCAGGAATGCTCTTAGCTAGATTAAACCAGTCTGATTTACTTTTTCTCACAAAGAAAACAGCTAGCCCTCTCTAGATAAAAAGTTCTCTGCAAGCTGAAAGGGTCACAACCATAAACAGATACTCAGCTCTATCAGACAACAAAAAGGAGACTAAAAACAGTTGTACTGATTACAGAGATATGTATTAAACAGATGTGCAGAAGACAATTGAAAATAAACACTTATATTTTCCAAATTTCACAGCAGGGCAGTTGGCCAGTCTCTCTGCAGCTTAGAACAACTTGAAGAAACAAATATATCTGATTTAAAAATCATGTTGTTATGGGCAGAGACACAGAATCCAGCCCAGTTATCCAATCAAAAATCAGTTCTTCAGGAGTGCCCTTAGATTAAACCAGTCTGATTTACTTTCTCTCACAAAGAAAACAGCTAGCCCTCTCTTGACAAAGATTTCACTACAAGCTGAAAGGGTCACAACAGTAAACAGATACTCAGCTCTATCACACCACAAAAAAGAGACATAAACAGTTGTACAGATTACAGAGATATGTATTAAACAGACTTGCAGAAGACAATTGAAAGTAAACAATTATATTTTTCAAATATCACAGCAAGGCAGTAGGCCAGTCTCTCTGCAGCTTAGAACAGCTTAAGCAAACAAGTGTATCTGATTTAAAGCACTGGCTTTTAAGGGCAGAGAAACAGAAACCAGCCCAATTATCCAATCTAAAAACAGTTTTGCAGGAATGTCCTTAGCTAGATTAAACCAGTCTGATTTACTTTCTCTCACAATGAAAACAGCTAGCCTTCTCTAGACAAAGATTTCACTGCAAGCTGAAAGGGTCACAACAGCAAACAGACACTCACCTCTATCACACAACAAAAAGGAGACTAAAACAGTTGTGCAGATTACAGAGATATGTATTAAACAGACATGCAGAAGACAACTGAAAATAAAAACTTATCTTTTTCAAATATCACAGCAGGGCAGTAGGCCAGTCTCTCTGCAGCTAAGAACAGCTTGACCAAACAAGTATATCTGTTCAAAACACTGGCTATTAAGGGCAGATAAACAGGAAACCAGCCCAATTATCCAATCAAAAACAGTTTTGCAGAAATGCCCTTAACGAGTTTAAACCAGTCTGATTTACTTTCTCTCGCAAAGAAAACAGCTAGCCCTCACTAGACAAAGATTTCACTGCAAGTTGAAAGGGTCACAACAGTAAACAGATACTCAGATCTATCACACAACCAAAAGAAGACTAAAAACCGGTGTACATATTACAGAGATATGTGTTAAAGAGACATACAGAAGACAACTTAAAAGAAACAGTTATTTTTTCAACTATCACAGCAGAAGAGTAGGCTAGTCACCCTGCAGCTTAAAATACCTTGAGCAAACAGGTATACCTGATTTAAAACACTAGCCATTAAGGGCAGAGAATCAAAAACCAGCCCAATTATCCAATCAAAACAACAGTTTTGCAGGAATGCCCTTAGCTAGATTAAACCTGTCTGACTTACTTTATCTCATAAAGAAAACAGCTAACCCTCTCTAGACAAAAATTTCACTGCAAGTTGAAAGGGTCATAACAGTAAACAGACACTCAGCTCAATTGCACAACAAAAAAAGACTAAAAACAGTGGTACAGATTGCAGCGATATGTATTAAACAGATATGCAAACGTCAATTGAAAATAAACACTAATGTTTTTCAAATATCACAGCAGGGCAGTAGGCCAGTCTCTCTGCAGCTTAGAACAGCTTGAGCAGACAAGTATATCTGATTTAAAACACTGGTTGTTAAGGGCAGAGAAACAGCAATCAGCCTAATTATCCAATCAAAAAAATGTTTTACAAGAATGCCCATAGCTAGATTAAACAAGTCTGATTTACTTTCTCTCACAAAGAAGAGAGCTAGCACTCTCTAGAAAAAGATTTCACTGCAAGCTGAAAGGGTCACAACAGTAAACAGACAGCTCTATCACAGAACAAAAGGGAGACTAAAATAATTGTACAGATTACAGAGATATGTATCAAACAGATGTACAGAAGACAATTGAAAATAACACTTATCTTTTTCAAGTATCACAGCAGGGCAGTAGGCCAGTCTCTGTGCAGCTTAGAACAGCTTCAGTAAACAAGTATAGTTGATTTAAAACACTGGCTGTTAAGGACAGAGAAACAGAAACCATCCCAATTATCCACTCAAAAAACAGTCTTGAAGGAATGCCCTTAGCTAGATTAAACCAGTCTGACTTGCTTTCTCTCAAAAAGAAAACAGCTAGCCCTCTCTAGACAAAGATTTCACTGCAACTTGAAAGGGTCACCACAGTAAAGAGATACTCATCTCTATCACCCAACAAAAAGGAGAATAAAAACAGTTGTACAGATTACAGAGATATGTATTAAATAGACGTGCAGAAGACAATTGAAAGTAAATACTTATCTTTTTCAAATATGACACCAGGGCAGTAGGCCAGTCTCTCCCTGAAGCTTAGAACAGCTTGGGAAAACAAGTATATCTGGTTTAAAACACTGGCTATTAAGGGCAGGGAAACAGGAACCAGCCCAATTTTCCAATAAAAAAAAAGTTTTCAGAAATGCCCTTAGCTAGATTAAACCAGTCTGATTTACTTTCTCTCACAAAGAAAACAGCTAGCCCTTTCTAGACAAATATTTCTCTGCAAGCTGAAAGCTTCACAACCATAAACAGACACTCAGCTCTATCAGACAACAAAAAGGAGACTAAAACAATTGTAAAGATTATAGAGATATGTATTAAACAGACATGCAGAAGACAATTGAAAATAAACACTTATCTTTTTCAAATATCACAGCAGGCAGTCGGCCAGTCTCGCTGCAGCTTAGAACAGCTTCAAAAAATAAATATATCTGATTTAAAACTATGGCTATGACAGGCAAAGAAACAGAATCCAACCCAGTTATCCAATCAAAAAACTGTTCTTCAGGACTGTCCTTAGATTAAATCAGTCTGATTTACTTTCTCTCACAAAGAAAACAGCTAGGCCTCTCTTGACAAAGATTTCACTGCAAGCTGAAAAGGTCACAAGAGCAAACAGATACTCAGCTCTATCACACCACAAAAAGGAGACCAAAAACAGTTGTGCAGAATACAGAGATATGTATTAAACAGACATGTAGAAGAGAACCGAAAATAAAAACAGCTTGAACAAACATGTATCTCTGATTTAAAAATCTGGCTATTAAGGGCAGAGAAACAGAAACCAGCCCAATTATCCAATCAAAAAAAAAAAACAGTTTTGCAGGAATACCCTCAGCCAGATTAAACCAGTCTGATTTACTTTCTCTCACAAATAAAACAGTTAGCCCTATCTAGACAAAAATGTCACTGCAAGCTAAAAGGGTCACAACTATAAACAAATATTCTGGTCTATCACACAATAAAAAGGAGACTAAAACAGTT